>NC_143109.1:4580833-4885555 GCF_061535455.1 Colias philodice | reverse complement strand
CGTTTCTCTGCACAAGTACATTCGTCGCACTACTGTAGGAAATAATGGTAATACTGTGCTGGCGGGTCACGAGTGGCTGAGTTGGTCAGGCATCCGCCCCGGAATGGCGCGAAGGATGCGGGTTCGAGTCCCGCCTCGTGATCGAATTTTTTCTATTCTTTATAAATTTATATTTATAAAGCATTTGAATGCCATAAAACCAAAAATATAAATTCAATAATAACTTTTTAAAAGTATAACGAGAAATATCTAAAAAATTTACTTTATACACTCCCATATCAAAAAGGGAAAATGGGACTAGTAGAAGTTAAATGTCTAATTCCGGCAAAAGACATGAATGCGGAAGATGCGGTTAAAAACAATTAAATATTTGAAATACAATGCAAAAAATAACACTTTTGTCATTATAGATAAGAATCATGACTATTTTTTCTAAATTCAGGGACAACTAAACGTTGCAGAAGCAGAAGTCTGCTTATTTGCTGTTTGGACTGGAGTGAATCATTCGTTAAAAATAGAATATATAAAAAAGTATGTAACGTTTAGGCAAAATAAAATGATGGACCATTATCAAGATTTTACATAAATTGCCTACTGTCAGAATTGATTGATTCGAGACTTCAGCATTCGATGCCCATCAAGGACCCATCCTATATCATTCAAGCGATTAAAAAAAAAGAGATAAATCCAGTGCAACCGATAAAGCATCAGAATGCTAGCAAAAGATTTATTAGGTTTATCAATATAAATCTATATATTACACATAATATAATAAATCTGTAGAAGACGCGAAGACTGACATCCGCGCGGACGGAGTCGCGGGCGGAAGCTAGTCAGAAATAAATATCTTTTGTTTTCATTTAACACAAACATTACATTTTTTTTATTATATACAAAATTTGTTTATCCGTTTTATTAGTTAAACTGAACAACTTTCACTAAGAAACTTAGGTCGAAAAAAATGTATAGAGTTCTGCATTTTGTATGGAAAGCTTATTTTTTTTTATATTTCGTCCAAATTTCTTTGTAAAAGTTGATCAGTTATATAAACATGAAGTTGAAGATATCAATAGAAAGTATTCGCAAATTTTGTGTACTGATAAAAAAAAATCACCCGGTGTAATTTTCACGAAAATTGTTTCAAATTGTCATTTTTGGTACTTATTACGAATATTAAATTATGCATACGAATGATTTAATTTTTAAAAATTAAGTGGAGCAACTTTTCCTTAGTACATTTGTATTATTTACATATAGGATGACAGGATGCATTTGTTTGCACTACTAGACCAAGCCCTTAAGACATTTGCAATTTGAAAATGTTTTTGTATAGATAATGCAATGATAACACAATAATAATGATTAATTAGGGACATTACATATTATTTAATCAGTTATTAATAGTGTTGTAACTTGGTAAATTAAAAATTTAGATATGACATAAAGTTTTGAAAACATTTTTCCTCATTTATTATTTGAATGAAAAAACCTTTACAATAAAATCGTATAAAACAAGTTATATGTATCTGTATTTTATCAAGCGTAAATCACAAAGCAATTGCGATAATAGGTTCGAATAAATGTAATAACCGAGGCATTGGCTGGGTCATTGATGTAAGTGCTCTTGCAAACTCATATATACGTGTAATATTTCATATTTTCATTATATTATTGTGTTGTATTTTTAAACACACTGCTGTGCCGTTTTCGTGGACGAATCCGCGGGCAAAATCAAGTATTTCTGTAGCTAATATGTTCTGAACCTATATTACCGAAAAGTTTCATTCAAATCCGTTTAGTAGTTTTTTCGTGACAAACATACATACATCATCAAAAACTTTCGTATTTATCATATTAGTAGGACTAGCTTTTCGCCTATATAAAGCCCTTTCATGGAGAAAACAGAATGAAAATCGGTGGAGAGGACTTTTTATTTGTGTAGTGATTTTATTAATATTTTCAAATACGAGTTTCTTTCGGTGTTTTTGAACAGTTAATGCTCCGAACTGGTTCAAAGGCCTTGAAGGTGGGTCAAGGTGACAATGCTATCATGGTTTCCTGCGATATGCTTCACTGTTAAGCTGATATGCTTATGTTGTTTAGGGGATTTGTAAATAAAGTTGGATGGATTATGATGTGTTATGGTTAAAGGCATGAATTGGTGAAATTTGTTACAGTTATGTGTGCACGTGGTTTTATTGAAGAGTGTAGACTGTAGGGGAAACGGTAGGCTTTTTTGGTCCATATTTTGAAATAAAGCATATAGGGATATTTGCAAGAGATCACTGACCACTAAAAATAATATTTACGTGTCAGGGGACTTTGTGATTTTTCTGTATTTTTAAAGACATCAATAATAATTAATAACTACCTTCACATGGGACCTGTGATTATTGCATTTTATAAAAGAATACACGGAAGGAAGACTAAAACTTGGCAAATTACATACTTAAGACAACATTTACAGTGATTTCTATCAACCAACCATAACCTTGCTTTGAAACAGAAGGACAAATCAATAATCTTTATGCTTTATTTTGGTAGACCGTATACATTAAATGTACCGGTTATACATTCTATAAATCTAACAATATTTTTTCTAAATTGGAATCGGTCAGGAGGTAATTTTAATTTATATAATATAATTATATAAACTACTAGGTAGCTGTCCCGGCAAACGCTGTTCTGCCGTACTCTTACCACAGGGGTATGAAAAATAAGTACATGTTGACCGATTCCCAGATCTACCCAATAGGCGCGAAATTTCTTCACAATCTGCAGTTCAGCCGTTTCGGATGAGTATGCAGGTAACTAATATTGTGACAGGAGAATTATATAATATATAGGAATAGAGATTTCTATCTTTTATTTTACATTCTACGTTTATTGAGGTGGTAACGCCAATATAATTAAAATAGTAAATGTAGAAATTAAACGTTTATTGTTTGTGGTGTGTTCCTTCATCCTTCCCTACATACGAGCACAACCAATCATCGCGTGGTCACTAACCACGTGACACGTCCAATAAGACGTGAACGCGACGTGCTTGTCGACGAGTCAGTCGAGTTCGCTCCGTTCCTTCGCGAGGTTCGGGACTCGGCCACCGCCGGAGAGCTTCCACGAGGCTCTCTAGATCATCAGGCATTGTGCCCTTGTAACACCACCGGGGTATCCCGTGCCCCGGCCCTTGGTCGCGCTCACCGCCGCGTGTGTGTTTGTGTGGAGTGTGGGACTGGACGCCGTTCCTGCCCGCCGCGAGCTGGAGGACCCTGACCGCGTGGCGGCGCGTGTGTTCTGGACGCTACTCCCTCCGACGAGGTACGTGCCGTGTGTATCCTGTCTATCCCTCTTTGCTAACACCACGTAGATCTGAATACAGTCCACTTTCATATCGAGAATATATTTACGTATATTTTTATATTGGCGCGACCATTGAGTGGTACCTTCGACCCGGATAGTAACCATTGTTTGGTCATTCCGTTTATAGCCTGATGATTCCACCGCCCTTGTTAGGATACTCATTGTGTAGGACCTAATAAGCGATTAGTAGTATCTTCAATGCGAAATACTATTTAATATACCGCATATAATAGAACGACAATGCGTCTTCTACTATTCATATAAAATATATTTTAAACCCGCCCTTATTAGGATACTCATTGTAGGCCCTAATAAGCGATTTAATAGTACATTCATTGTGAAATAACTATAATATACCGCATAGATCGACATTGCGTCATCTATTATTTTTTGCTTAAAATATATTTTATTCCGCCCGTAACATTAAGTTACGCGTATATTATTATTAAAATAGTTAATTAAAACTATATTCATATCGTTTATCCGCAGTTATAACGCTAAAATCATTATAAATCGAACATATTTCATCATATTTATTTATCCGCTACCCGCGCTCGAAATTTATAACGTTATCTAGGTCATTCCGCGATCCGCTGTTATAATCCGACCATATTGAAAATTCATACTCTGTTCATATTATGCTTGCGTCGCTGACCTACTTTATTTAGTCGTATTACTTGTTATTGTAACTTGTATTGTAACATTCTCTGTTTGAATATATACTTTTGTTATTAAAAATGCCGCCTAAGAAAATGACTAAGTTACCTGATAGTGACGCTTCGGATGTTAATGATTCGGAAGATATAAATGATTCGCAGTTATCCATGTTATTAGCTAAACGCGAAATTATATTCGAAATGGTGCAAAGAATTTATGATTTGTCTTTGAACATTCAAAACAACGCTGCGCTTATGGAAAGTTTCCTTGACGAGTCCGCGCAGGTAGAATCATTACGCGATGATTATAAACAATGTTTAGATGAATATAATATTCGTTTATTATCATTAATTCCCGCCGCGAAACCTGATTATAAAAGCCTCGTTGCATTCGAGTCTTTATATAGCAGGATTAAAAGAATTAAATCGCAATATTCGCAACCAAGTCCGTCACACGGAGATATTAATAATTTGCATAAAAATAGGCCTAAATTACCGCCTATCGAATTAGTACCATTTTCGGGTGATATTCGCTCATTTCCGCTGTTTCTTTCGAATTTTGAATCAGTTGTTCATAACAATCCCGGCCTTACAGATGCCGAGCGTTTATATTATTTACTAGGTAAATTAACGGGGAAGGCCACAACTGTTATAGCTGGTATAACCCCCTCCGCTGAAAATTATAATTTAATATTACAAACTTTAAAAGATAAATATGATGATAAACGTATGTTGGTTTCCGCGTATTTAAATCAAATGTTTGATTTTAAACCTTTGCATTCTCCGTCCGCAACAAACTTTGATTTATTTACTGATAACTTTATTAGCGCAGTGCGCGCCTTACAAAATATAAAGTTAGATAATATTACAGATTTAATGATTGTTCATATCGCGTTGAAGAAGTTAGATTCAGATACTGTTCGCGCTTTCGAGACTAAGTTTGGTAGTGAAATGCCTACTTTTGATAACTTAGTTCAATTTATTCAAACTCGTGCGAAGGTATTAGAACGCATTCATCCTTCCACAAATTCGGGAATAAATAAACCGCCTCGAAAGTATAATAATTATAACCGCAGTTCAAATAATATCTCGTCTGCTCCGCCTAAGTATCAGTCTTACGTAACAACCGCTGATTCCGCATATAGTTGTCTTTGTACAAATATTACGCATCAACATTTATTTAAATGTTCAAGTTTTCACAAAATGAGTCCGCAGGAACGTTTGAAATACGTAAAGGATAGAAACGCGTGTATAAATTGTCTCAGTATAAAACATCGAGTTTCTAGTTGTTCGTCTAATTTTAATTGCCGCATTTGTAAATTAAAACATCATACGATGTTACATTTGAAACGCGAATCGTCCATTCCCGCGCCTGCGTCTCACCCCCCGCCGCGCAGCACACCGCCGTTGCCTGCGCCGTCACCGCCGTCGGGCGAATGCCGCCCTGACGTAATTGCGCTATATACCGCTAGCTATACAGCTGATACTGATAACGCATTTCAATGCAACGCGCCCGCGAATAAACAACATACTATTTTATTATCAACCGCTGAAGTCGTAGCTTATAATTGTAAAGGCGAACGGCTTGTTATTCGCGCGCTTTTAGATTCCGCTTCGCAAAGTCACTTCATTACGAATGAATGTTGTGAACGTTTAGGTATTAAACCGCAGAAAACCGAACGTACTATTATTAAGGGGTTCGGTGGTTCAGAAAAAATTGTAAATAGTAATTCCGTAAATGTACAATTTTATTCGCGTCTTGACAACAACATATCTTTTAATATTTCACCGCTAGTTGTTGATCATGTTACGGATTTATTACCTACCGCTGTTATAGACACTTCTGCCTTATCGAATATTTCGCATTTACCGCTCGCAGATGAGAGTTTTGGTACGCCAAATAAAATCGATTTATTAATCGGTGCTTCTCTGTTCCCTCATCTGCTTCTCCCCGACGTAGTTCATGCATCTCGTGACTCGTCGGCGCCCGCTGCATTGCGCACGGTGTTAGGCTATGTAATAATGGGTTCAGTACCCACCATACCTAACATACATAAACCGCCCTTGACGTGTTGTCACGTTCAAGAGACCGCCGCTATTGACTCATTAGTCAGGCGTTTCTGGGAGCTCGAGGAGCTTCCTACCGCACCGCCCGTTCAACATCCCGATGATGTTGAATGTGAAGAATATTATAAATTAACTACAACCCGCGATCCCGTGAGTGGCAGATATATTGTTTCGCTTCCATTTAAGGATGATTTCTACACTCTCGGTGACTCATTTAATATTGCCCGCAAGCGTTTCATATGCCTCGAAAGAAAGCTACAGGCTTCACCTAAATTAAGGTTGGCATATGATGACGTCATAAAAGATTATCTAACGAAGAATTATATTTCACCCGCGCCTCCGTATGATCCGCGTGACCCTACACCTATTTACATTATACCGCATCACGCTGTTCTGCGCGAGGATAAATCGTCGACTAAGCTGCGCATGGTTTTAGATGCTAGCATGCCAACTTCTGGAAGCCAGCGTTCATTGAATGACCTTCTGCATGTTGGGCCGAATTTACAAGGCAATTTGTTTACAATTATTTTAGGTTTTCTTCTCCACGCGATTGCCATGACCGCCGATTGCCGCCAACAGTTTCTGCAGATATTCGTGCGTGAGTTTGATCGTCGTTTTCAATGTTTTTTATATCGTTTCAGCCCGCAGGATCCGCTGCTTCTTTATCAATTTAATCGAGTTTGCTTCGGCATCAAGTCTAGTCCTTATCATGCACTGCGCACGGTAAGACAGCTCGTAGAAGATGACGGCGCGAAATATCCGCTTGCGAGTGGCATTGCGTCTTCCTCGTTGTATATGGATGATATCGCCTTCTCTATTCCCACGGAATGTGAAGCAGTTTCCGCGTCGCAGCAGCTCATCGATTTGTTTAAGGGAGCTCAGTGGGATCTTATTAAATGGAATAGTAATGGCAAAAATGTGTTAGATAATCTTCCCGCTTCGCACAAACTTTTACCCTCCGCGGTGGAGTTTGATAAGACCATGCAACATAAATTACTTGGTCTGCATTGGTCTACTGTTGATGATTGTTTTCATTTTAAAATTACCGCTCCCGCCGATGTGATGTGCACTAAGCGCTCCATCTTGTCAATTGCCGCCCGTCTGTGGGACATGATGGGCTTCGTTGCTCCCACAGTCGTGTATAACATCCCATCAGATAATTTCTACCATGTTTCTGGTATTGAAATTCCCGCTGACATTTTTTCGCGTGGCATTACGCCACAAAATCTCGTACCGCACCCTCTGTGGATCCACGGACCCCAGTGGGCTCGTTCGGACCCATCTGATTGGCCTCTTAGGAGTCTCAATGGTGAGTCTATTGCAGACATTCCCGAACGAAAATTATTAGCGCACACTGTGTGCCCGCCTATAAAGCATTGCGCTTTATACGATACCGCCCTTCGCGTCTCGTCGCGTCGTGTATTTTATATTTATAGGTTCCTTATGTTATTAACCCGCCGCGGTGTTATGATGACCGTAGAGGAACCTAATTTCGCTGAGAATAAAATTATTCCCGCCCTGCAAAATAAATATTTTGCAGAGGAGTATTATAATATACTCTTTTATAAATTTTATTCGCAGGCTCTCAACCGCTTGAGGCCTTTTATTCGCAACAGACTCATCCTCATCGGACGTCTAAGCGATTCCGCCCTGGAATATGCACATAAGCATCCAGTGATATCACCGCGCAATGATCACGTAATTATCATGATCATTGATTATTATCATATTAAATATATGAATATTATAACGCATTTGTTTCTTGTTATTTTAAATACCGCGCTTTTACTAGCATTACCCGCGCCGCAAGTCAAATCTGATCACGTCAGTTTGCTTGATAGGCATTCGCTACTGGACAAGTTAGTTCAGTCGTTTTGGAAACGTTGGAGATTGGAATACTTACACGGTTTGCAGGTTAGGCAGAAATGGAATACGCCTTCCACACCTATTACTCCTGGAACGGTCGTGGTTGTGATAAATTATAATACACCGCCCCTAACCTGGCGTTTAGCCGTCGTAGAGAAAGTACATCCTTCAAAGGACGACGTCGCGCGCGTTTGTACAGTTAGAACCGCCAAGGGAACTTACCTTCGCCCGGTCGTTCGTTTATGTCCGCTTCCAAGACAATAGTTATATCGCATTAGTATATTACCGCAGTTAGTTAAGTTTAATTTTAAGTTTTGCACCGCTTTCGTTTATAATTTCTTAGTTATAATACCGCCGTGACTTTAGGAATTTTTTTATACCCCGCTCGCTTTACGCGATCCTAGAGTCATAGAATTTGTTAGTTGTAATACCGCCGTGACTTTAGGAATTTTTTTATACCCCGCTCGCATTACGCGATCCTAGAGTCATAGAATTTGTTAGTTATATTTCCGCCGTGACTTTTAGGATTTTTTATTATCCCGCTCGCATTTTGCGCTCCTAGAGCCATAGAACTTGTTATTTATATTACCGCCGTGGCTCTTAGGACTTTCATTAACCCGCGCGCATTATGCGATCCTAGAGTCATAGTTTTTCGCTGTATCTTATGATTGGTTTTAAATGGTGACCCATTTAGGGCGGGTGGATATGGTAACGCCAATATAATTAAAATAGTAAATGTAGAAATTAAACGTTTATTGTTTGTGGTGTGTTCCTTCATCCTTCCCTACATACGAGCACAACCAATCATCGCGTGGTCACTAACCACGTGACACGTCCAATAAGACGTGAACGCGACGTTCGTGTCGCTGCAGTCAGTCGAGTTCGCTCCGTTCCTTCGCGAGGTTCGGGACTCGGCCACCGCCGGAGAGCTTCCACGAGGCTCTCTAGATCATCAGGCATTGTGCCCTTGTAACACCACCGGGGTATCCCGTTCCCCGGCCCTTGGTCGCGCTCACCGCCGCGTGTGTGTTTGTGTGGAGTGTGGGACTGGACGCCGTTCTTGCCCGCCGCGAGCTGGAGGACCCTGACCGCGTGGCGGCGCGTGTGTTCTGGACGCTACTCCCTCCGACGAGGTACGTGCCGTGTGTATCCTGTCTATCCCTCTTTGCTAACACCACGTAGATCAAAATACAGTCCACTTTCATATCGAAAATATATTTACGTATATTTTTATATTGGCGCGACCAGAGGTATAAAGTTATAAAACGTAATATATATAAGGTACCTACATAAAAAGTAAAATACTCGACTCCATTAGCAGTAAAATTTAATGCTCTATCGTTGATTGTTATTCATTTCCTTGTGTTAGTTTTCACTACTTTTTAGTACTTAAAAAAATTTTTTTTTGTTAAAATTTTTTGGATATTTATTTTATTTAAGTATCGTAGTTATTATAATAAGTCAAGGGAAACTAAGATACTTTTTGGTTTTCACCGTTTTTATATTTTTTTTCGTAAAAAATTATCATTTGTAGGTTTTTTATTTTATTTGTATGGTATCAAGATTTAATCAAGGGGAAGGATACATTGCAAGATGTAACTTGCGATGTTATCAATTTGAATCGTATGTATAAAACGTATTAAAGGAATAACTCTCGTTAACATAAGCATTATTATACGATAAGGAAACTGGATTTCTCGAAATGAACAGAACCACGTTGTATACAGTTTATTTACGAACAATTTACATGGATTTATGACTTCTTGTAATGTTGCGATTTGCGAATGATGTCGTGACAGAGACTTAATACGAGACTATTTTGAGGAAAAATATTTTATTTATTAACTTATATGATAATGGTTAGGGAGCCAGGTGCAAATTTGGTTAACTATTTCCTCTCAAGAGATAATTCGTCAGACGCATGAGAGTATAGTATTATAAAGCCTCGTGAACGTCAGCTGGCGCTCGGTTGGGGGGGTGAGCGGTTGTAGCCTCCCACGCACATAGGAAAAAAAATACATTCATTCATTCATTTCCTCTCAGCTAAAAATTTGTCAAATTGTAGCTAACCCAATATCTCAACGAAAAAAAATAGTCAGCTGGTTACAACATGGTGTATTATACGTCAGCTGGTGTCTCGAACATGAAAGTTAAATTTAAAGAAAATAAAACCGGCCAAGTGCGAGTCGGGCTCGCGCACAAAGGGTTCCGTAGCAGCAAATATAATAAATTACAGTTAAATCAACCTATCTCAAAAACTATAAGAGATACTTTGATCAAACCAAAAATCGTTGAAAGAGTTAATTAGCATGCATCACCTCTATTTTTTTTAGAATTTTATACCCCGTAGTTATAAAAATAGAGGGGGGGGGACATACTTTTTACGACTTTGAGAGCTGATATCTCAAAAACCGTTCACTTTAAGAAAAATGTTTTTTAGAAAACTTTATATCATTTTAAAAGACCTTTCCATTGATACCCCACACGGGTATGTACATCGAAAAAAAAAATTTCATCCCTCAGTTACATGTATGGGGGGCCCCACCCCCAATTCTTTTTTTTACTATTTAGTGTCATATTTTTGTAGCGGTTCATACAACACATATTCCCATCAAATTTCATCACTGTAGTACTTATAGTTTCCGAGTAAATCGGCTGTGACAGACGGACAGACGGACAGACGGACAGACGGACATGACGAAACTATAAGGGTTCCGTTTTTGCCATTTTGGCTACGGAACCCTAAAAATATTTTCCGTTATTTCCTCTCAAACAAAAATTTACCTGATGATAGCTTATATGTAACTGTGGATAAATATAAATGTCAGCTGGCTGTATCTTGGTGGAAAAACCGTCAGCTGATACGGGAGGCTACAACCGCTCTTCCCCCCAACCGAGCTCCAGCTGATGTTCACGAGGCTTCATAATACTATACTTTGATGCATTTTACTAATTACCGCTTGAGAGGAACTTGGTCATAAAATCTGCTGCTGGCTCCCGGACCATAAAAATTAAAATCGAATCTAAAATAAGCATCTGAAACTAGTTGTGAATAGTCTAACATTTGCTAATAGGGAAATAATATTTATTCATATTTATTTATTTTATAAATAGACGAATAAAATTATAATTAATCTGTCGTTGAAATTAAATGTTGATTCTAAAATAAGCATTTGCAACCTGTTGTGCAAAATCTAAAATTAGCGAATGTTAACTAATTATATGTGCATAATTTTACACCCAACTTTATCCTTAAAAGATCAAGAAATAAATTAGTATTGTCCGGTTTAAACTTGAGATGCTCTACACATTTTAATTGATATTGTAATATCCAACACTGTATGTAATTTAGAACATGCTAATTTTAGTTCATATTGTACATTATTTATTGAGTCTTCATTTGATCCTGCGGGAACAATTTCCATTAAGTATATTATATGTTATTGTACCTAAACAAACCTTTTTATATAAGTTGTAACATTGATGATTGCAAACATAATAAATGATGATGATAATAAGCATTATGTGAGTGAAGTGCAGGGTCAACAAAATGACGTTATTTGCATTAACGTCATGGAGTTCCTCAAGGCACAACTCTAGGACCTATACATTATTTAATAGATGACATTGTGAGTCGTGAGATGTGAACTATTTTTACAACAAGCTTATTTTATAAAGTCAAGACTATTTCCATGATCTCCATTATTCATGCTTTTATTGTTCTCATCATTAAAATTCTATTAACAATGATGACTATAATTTAAAAATCATTATAAACTCTGTTTTCGAATATCCTTGGTCACGGTATTTTTAAATTCAATTTTTACTTTTTGTTTATCTCCATGTATGCAATGTCGTTGTTTTGAAATAATACTTCTCAATTATAATATTAAATTTCTGTAGAGGTTTTCATGAAAAATAAGCATTTAAACTATGAGCAAACCACTAATCTGATAAAAATATTGAGACGGATGTAATAACAAAGATAATGATTAATGGCGATATCGGAGTACATATTTATTAATGAAGTACATATTAAAAATATTGAATCTCAAAATGCTTTGAATAAGCAGCGATTTTAAACAGATATTTATATTAGATAGACACCATTAATGGAATCTGACAGAAAAACACTTTGATGTTTGATTTTAGGATAATATGTAGGTATACGTATTAGGAATAGAATTATGAAAATATTTGATTGATTGTCCCTTTATCCATTTAAATATATAAATAGCTTTTCGCCCGCGGCTTCGCCCGCGCTTTCAAAGAAAAACCCGCATAGTTCCCGTTCCCGTGAGATTTCCGGGATAAAACCTATCCTATGTGTTAATTCAAGTTACCCTCTATATGTGTGCTAAATTTCATAGTAATCGGATCAGTAGTATTTGCGTGAAAGAGTAACAAACACACACACACACACACACACACATACTCACAAACTTTCGCATTTATTATATGTATTAGTAGAATCTACTAGTAAGTTAAAATTTGAAGAGAAAATAAATTAGGATGACCGATGTGCTTCGATTGCAAATGTATAAGTGGGACAACATGCGAACGGCACCTACCCATTTGAGATTGTATTTATTAGCGCCGATCCTGCGCAGGTACAGCAGCTAAGAAATTTTCTATCAGTTTGAACCTCAAGTCACGTTCGATTATAAAAACTTTATTTGAATGTATAATTGTATAATTGTACTATGTGAATGCAAAGAGCTGCTGCGACCGGTTGTCACTTAAGATTTTTTACATCTAAATTATGTATTCATGCGTCAGTAAAATCTTTTGTATTCGCCACTGTTGGTGCTAATTATTTTTTTATCGCAAATTGAAATTCACAATAACAATTGTACCTTGTTATTGGAATAGCAAAAACTTATTGCCACCAAGAAGGCAGATTTGTATTCGTCGAGTTGTATGAAACTGATGTTTTACGTAAATCATGGGGCTAAAAGGTTACTTCTGTCTTGTTATTTATTACTTATTAGTACATTTGGGTATATCCGTTTGAGGATCATGTAAAGGTTAAAATTTAAGGCAAGTGCAAATAGCGTTGTTTGACACTTTGAATGTGCCTTTTTTAATGCGTTGTTTTTATAACAAAACTTTATTATTTTCAAATAGAATAATCGTTTCTGTGCCCCGCGGTTTTACCCGCAGTGCTCCGCTTCTGTTGGTCTTAGCGTGATTAAGAAGCCTTGATAAATGTGCTAACAACGAAACGATTTTTGAAATCGGACCAGTAGTTCCTGAGATAAGCGCGTTCAAACAAACAAACTCTTCAGCGTTATAATATAAGTATAGAGTATAAATAAACTGTTAAAATTATTAAACCATCACGAAAAGCCTTGTCACATTAACATCTAGTGAGTTAAAACACGGTGACTAATGACCATGAGGAAGTCGCCTTCACAATATAATTATTGTTCTGACTATGCGATGTGTGTAGATATTAATTAGTGTTTTGAAAAGAATTTATAAGTACCTACTAATTATGAATATGTTTCCTAGTTATTATCTGATTGATTAATATTAATTATTGAAAGGAATATTCTTAAATATGATAAAATGAGTGATGAAAACTTTTTTCTACTTAAAAGATTAAACAATTTAATAGGCGATTTTTTATAAACCTTTAATGCAATAAGAATATTGTTAAAAAATACTGTTGTCTAATAATTTAATTTTTGTTTGTTACAGAAACATGGACGAGATGAAAATGCCACTAACAGAGAACACAACGTGAATTTACGTAAAAAATACGTAACTTGAATTCGAAGCTCCAAATTCAAGGAAATATAACACTTAATTTAAGGGAATAAGGTTCAAAATGCCAGCGATATTGACGAAGATACGCGAGCAAGCGTTCAGGGTGCAGCCAACGATCGCTGTAGGCGTCGGGGTCGGGGTGGCGCTCGCCGCGTGCGCAGTGTACGGCACAAGGGAGAAAAAACAGCCGCCGTGTCATAATAATAATAATTATAAAGTGAGTGTTTTTAAATTATAACATGAGGCCAGAAATGGCTTTGTAACTTGTAAGGGTGGTTTTCCACTGAGGATGCGTAGCGAGGAATGTGTTTGTTCCTCCTAAAGTCCTCTTCCCTCCTCTTGTCCTAAAGTTCCTCGTTAAGATTTACCGGATTAATGGAATCATATTCCTACGACTACTATACCTTACTATATAGAATTTAAAATTATGATATTAATAAAATGTTAATAACAGGGATATATACAAAAATATACTTTGATATATTTTCATTTTCACAAGTATATTTATAGAAGCAAGTATAATTAATATTATTATAACGTAGGTAATTAATTTTGATGTATGAAATTCTTATACATCATATTTAATCAACTAACTGCAGTTTACAATGACCTAAATTTTATTGAAATCTAAATTGCCTAACATCCAAAGTGCATGTTAAATGCATAACGGTATACTGCGTAAAGAAAAAATAAATAAAAAACAAAAAATGGCTGCCATTCGGATGTTTGCATATAAATCATTATGATGACGCAACGATAGTTACTTGCAAGGCTAATGTAAGTTTGCGGCTTCACTCGGTTGAGCAGGAATGTAAACTGATCACGTTTGTTTTATTTTTAGTCTTACATCACAGTGTTTATAGACTATATAGTTTATGTTTATAGATATAGGCTGTATTGAAGACTCCCTTCGTATTCTCCACAATCGATGGACAGCGGTGTTTATGTTTATAGATATAGGCTGTATTGAAGACTCCCTTCGTATTCTCCACAATCGATGGACAGCGGTGGAAAATATACATTGGGAGATAGTTGGTGAACTTGGAGAGAAAGATGAAGCGTACGATATATATTTTCATCATTCAAGGACCATTTTTATGTATAGCTTCATTAAAAAGGTCCTTGAAGGATACCCACTAATGATAATTGCCGGAAAATGTCGGTATATATCCATCTGCGGAGTTGATTTATCTCTATGACTTGTTGCACACATTTTCGAATTTATAGCTCTCTTTGTATTGATATAATTATATTTTCTCATGCTTAGTACAATTAATTTCGTACGCTTTATCTTCCTCTCCAAGTTCACCAACTATATCCCAATGTATATTTTCCACCGCTGTCCATCGATTGTGGAGAATACGAAGGGAGTCTTCATGTATTATGCTGTTAAGGATTTGGATTTGAAGATATTAGTATAAGCCTATCAGCAGTTCAAAAGTATAGGTTGTATTATAGGACCTTGATAAAATTATAGTTGATGGTGTCAAAAGATAAACAAAGATTTTTGTGTAAGCATAAACTTTTGTTGTTATTGTTTTTAAATATAACTTCTAAGAACTATTGTTGTTCACTTTTGGGTTCTTATTTAAAACTTTTTTCTTTCATACGCAAGTTCGGTTATTTCATAACATTCACAACAATTGTATTGTTAGATAGAATACTGAAAAAGGTCCTCCTCATATTATTAGAATAAGATTAAACAAAATTTTTAAATAAGACATTTTATAACACAGAAATTCAAATTACATTTCTACTAGAGGTCCTTAAAGTTTTCAATAATAGATTATATTTTATATTAATTCATATAAGCAAATAACATTCCAGGTAGCCAAAAATGGCACACTGCAAAATGTGGATAGCGGCAGTGCAGAAACCCAAACTTGCGGGGGGAGTTGCGGGGCGGAACAGTGCGCGCTGTGTCGAGGGGAGGTGGATACGGATAATAAACAGAATATTGTAAGTACTTGCTGGTAGTTGAATGGTTAGAAGAGATCCATGGTTTTACCAAATAGAATGGAGATAAATTAAAAATTATGTTCAAAATGTTGAAGATTACTCATGTGCACGACTGACTTATAAGTTGGTATAACCAATCTGACTTAAAAAGAGTGCATATTTCTTCATAAAACTTTACTACGCAATTGGGGAGTACTCGCGAAATCTCCAGATTTATTTTATGCTACCATTGAACTTAAAAATATAAATAGCTATTTCAAAATTCTACAAAATTTCCAGGAGGACGCCGACGACACGCAATCCATAGAAGAACACGTACCAGGTCTAAACCTGGAGTTCCTCCGGCAGCTGATATCGCTTGCCAAGATCATGGTGCCCGGCTTCCGCAGCCATGAAGTAGCGTTGCTCACTGTGCACACACTCTGCCTCTTCTCGAGGACCTTCCTGTCTATATATGTTGCGTCGCTGGAAGGTTCTATAGGTAAGATTTATTGAAATTTATTGTTCATATTTTTTTGGTCAGAAGTCATGTTGTTGATTAAGTAGTTAGTTTTTTAGTTTGAACATGTTTTTTTCTTTATTCAATCAATACTGTTATTGTTTACATCTTTTGTATTAATTTAAATATGATTAATGTTCTATGGTCAAACGTTGAATCTAAATTAATAGGAATATTAAGTTATGGAAAATAATTTGAACTGTTTTTCTTTATTTCACTGTAAATGTTTGAATCTATTAAATTATCTTCCTTTGTTATTTTCCAGACAATGAAATAACAATTTTTATGTTTATTTCTTACACTATATACGTAGTTATGTTATAACCCTGTGCAAACAATAGCAACGATTAGTCATGGTTTTATATCCATAACTGAAATAAATAATGACTCATTTGTTAAGGAAATAATAAATACAACATACTGAGATAATAACTCTTTCTAGAAATATAAGCATGATAACGTAATGTATACCTATAGTATATTCTAATGTTATTTGTTGGTATACAATCACTATATTGGACGTTGTCTGACCTTTTAGTTGTCTCTGTCACTTTAAATACATTTTTTGTACCTACTTGAAAAATGTAATTGAAAGAAAACATAAATAAACGCTATACCCAACAACACAAGCTAAAATGAACTCTATCTCCTTCCAGTAAAGCACATAGTCCAAAAGGACATGCGAGCGTTCGCCGCACTGCTCCTACAATGGTTCGGAATAGCTGTACCGGCCACTTTCATCAACTCAATGATAAGATACCTCGAAGGAAGATTGGCTCTTGCCTTCAGGACTAGATTGGTAAATCATGCGTACGAATTGTACTTCAAGAACCAGACTTACTATAGAGTGGCTAATTTGGATGCTAGGATTGAGAATGCTGATCATAGGTGAGATATTTTTTCGTTATTTACTAGTGTAAGTTTAATTTGTTTCTAAATATTCACAATACCTTTGCCTTTTCTATATTTTCATATAGAAAAGGCATTTAAAAGCAGCATATGTGTATGCCCAGGTTACTGATAAGCCTTCATTCGATATTTGTCATTGTTTTTTTACTCTTATTACAGTCTAAATTCAATATTATATTCACCCTATAGTATGTTTTACACCAAACAGGATATAATTCCCTACTATGCCAATCATAAGTCAATTAATAACCCAAGTAATTTTTACGTTATATAGTTTTTAAACTTACTCTTAACCATTATGCATTATGGGTATAATGCATTTCTGTTACTCTTTACACCTAACCTATTCGCCCCGGCTTCGCCCGTGGTACCTACATGTTTAAACTATCCTATCTCTCAAGTTGGATCGAACTGCACATGGTGTGCGAATTTTATTATAATCGGTTAAGTGGTTTAGGAGTCCATTGAGGACAAACATTGTGACACGTCACACGAGATTTATATATATTAAGATAAAGCCATAAATCGTTACTTTACAAGAAAAAATTAAATTTTCAGATTAACAGAAGACGTATCAGTGTTCGCACAGTCCGTTGCACATTTATACAGTTCACTTACAAAGCCGTGCTTCGACCTGTTACTCATTGTGCTCACTCTAGCCAGTTATTCGAACAAGATGAAGGGCAATATATTCCTTGGTGAGTACCAAAAAGTATTAAACGCTTTTTCTACTTTCCTTTTCTCAGGGTTATGTTTTGGGGCTTATAGGGCTGCTTTATGGGTTGGTTTATAAATAAATCTATACTGTTCCTGGTGAGTAGGAAAAAGTCTTATCTTTATCCCAATAGGGAAATTTGATAGTGCTCTGTTTTATAAGTCGATTTATAAGTTACTAGCATTCCGCCTGCGGCTTCGCCCGCGTTTTCAAAAAAAAACCCGCATAGTTCCCGTTCCCGTGGGATTTCCGGGATAAAACCTAGCCTATGTCACTCAGAAATGATGTAGCTTTCCAACAGTGAAAGAATTTTTCAAATCCGCCAAGTAGTTTCGGAGCCTATTCAATTCATACAAACAAACAAACAAAAAATCAAACCTTTCCTCTTTATAATATTTGTATAGATAAACTTCGATATAAGCTGTAATTTGGTCTGATATGAAGTAAAAGTAGGGAAAATAATAATCAATTTATAATTCAAAATTCTTTATTTACAAATTCATGATAAGATACAATATGATATAATACAATTAAATGTATGTATGCCAGTGATTTTGACAAAAAAAAAACCATTGGTTATTTCATTTGCCCAACATACATACTAGTTAATAACTATATTGAAATATAAATTTGATCTATATAAAATTGTTTTAATTTTCTTCTTCAGGTCCTGGTATAGCCACAGTAGTGATATGTCTAACTGGTCAGCTACTCCGACTATTGAGTCCAAGGTTCGGTGCCCTGGCTGGTGAAGAGGCAAGAATGAAGGCAAACTTGCGTCACGTACATTCTAGACTGATTGCACACGCGGAGGAGGTCGCTTTCTATGGAGGACATAATGTAAGTTATCTTGTTAAAAAATAGGGTACAAGTAAAGTTCCTTACAGAAATTATTATTAGTAACAAATTAAAGATCAACAATTTAGTTCTTCAGTAATAATTCTTATAAAACTTCAGTCAGGCTATTCGTTTTTGCTCGATTTTCACAGAAATGATGCTGTTATTTTGCCATTGTCTCGGTAAATAGAAAACTAATAAACATGTAGACGTTTCCAAATCTTATTATTATAAAACAAAAAAAAAAATGAAAAAAAAAGACGGGTTGCACTCCGGGAGTGCCGGCAGAAGTGAAAACTTGATTATTAACGTTCAGCATGTTTGATATTTTGGAATGGTATCCGTCTTACGCATGGAATATAAGGGCTAAAAAAAAAGAAAAAAAAAATCCGTCTTACGCTTTTTCGATCAGGCCACGTGTCCTGACGCGAGTTTAAGATTTTATACCCAACGCCGCTAAAGAAGTTTTCACTTCAAAAATTGGTAAAAATAAGTTCTAATTACATTCTTGAAATATTTTTATTATCATTTTTAAACTGTAATTCCAGGTGGAACTCGGCCAATTGCAATCCGCGTACAAACAGCTAGTCGCCCAAATGACGTCAGTGTTCAACAAGAAGCTGTGGTACGTGATGCTGGAGCAGTTCTGCATGAAGTACGTGTGGTCCGGCACCGGGATGGTGATGCTGGCGCTGCCCATACTCACCGGCAAGCGGCTGGACGGTGAGACACCAACATTTGGTTAGGTTTCTTTTGGCAGGACCTGGCCAATGACGTCACAGCTCAACAAGAAGCTGTGGTACGTGATGCTGGAGCAGTTCTGCATGAAGTTTATGTCTAGATTAGAAATCTGCATCTAGTTATTATAATTTCACAAAGTAGGAACTTTGGTCTTTCTGTATACCTGTAGAATATTTTTTTCTTTTCCTGCACATTTTAAAATATCAAAGTAAATAAATATCTCTATAATTTCCAATTTAAGCTCATTAAAAATAGTGATTTATGATCTTTTAAATCACCATATAAATTTAATACTCATATTATTTCAGGTACAAGCGGTGAAGGCATAAGTGCAAGAACGGAGTACATGACGACGTCACGTAACCTATTGAATTCTGCAGCTGATGCCATCGAGAGGCTCATGTCTAGTTATAAGGTTTGTAACAAAATTAAAATTACAATTATGTACATTAAATTTCAAAGTACATAGGTAAAATTACTAATTAAACATAAAATTTTATTACAGAAGCTATTAAAGTGTCCTATTTATGTCACGGGAAATAGTGAAACTATCTGTTGCATTAACATTTACCGGAGTTACATTCTTACCACTAAGCCTGGGGTTGGATTTGTTCATTTATATCGCGGGAAATAGTGAAACTATTTGTTACATTAACATTTACCGGAGTTACATTCTTACCACTAAGCCTGGAGTTTGATTTGTTCATTTATATCGCGGGAAATAGTGAAACTACACATGTAACATTAATATTTACCGGAGTTACATTCTTACCACTAAGCCTGGAGTTGGATTTGTTCATTTATATCGCGGGAAATAGTGAAACTATCTGTTACATTAACATTTACCGGAGTTACATTCTTACCACTAAGCCTGGAGTTTGATTTGTTCATTTATATCGCGGGAAATAGTGAAACTACACATGTAACATTAATATTTACCGGAGTTACATTCTTACCACTAAGCCTGGAGTTGGATTTGTTCATTTATATCGCGGGAAATAGTGAAACTATCTGTTACATTAACATTTACCGGAGTTACATTCTTACCACTAAGCCTGGAGTTTGATTTGTTCATTTATATCGCGGGAAATAGTGAAACTACACATGTAACATTAATATTTACCGGAGTTACATTCTTACCACTAAGCCTGGAGTTGGATTTGTTCATTTATATCGCGGGAAATAGTGAAACTATCTGTTACATTAAGGTTGATGTTCCGACCGTCCCTCCATACATTTTTGATTACCTCTAAACACTTAACACAGACACTATTTCTTTAAAACTAATCATTTTATCACTTCTCTATAATGAAATGTGTGCGCGTTCGACCTTTTTAATCAATAATTTACAATATTTACTTAGAAAAACAACAGTAAAATACCGGAAAAATTTGACACTTCTACAGTAGTGTGCGTGACTTTTGCCAAGCGAAACACGACATAAAGCACGACATCTAGCGCATAGACTATATACTTATTACAGATCTAGCGCGTCAATGTCTAAACGAAAGGCGATGTTTAGACATTGACGCGCTAGATGTCGTGCATTCGCGTTCGTTATCTTATGCATAATGAGCATAATTCTAATAAATCAAAGTTCTGTGTAAAAATTGAGTAATTTCATTTCCAATCGTTCAAAGAAAATAACAATAAAATAAAATAAAACTAATGACCTTAGAAACTATGTTTTTTTTTATTTATTACTCATTATTGTTCGTCCGTCGTAGGTCTGTAAACTGTATTGTACACTGAAGGTAAATGGTACTGTAGGTACTTTAGTTCGGCGTCGTCGCTCGTCGGCTTGATATAAAATTACATTCTTGATTTCATTGACACGCGCTATGATTTGCGCGCGGAATTTCTTGTGTTGTGAATTTATTTTTGTATGCTATGCATTTTAATTGATTCAAATTGCAATGTTTCTCTAGTATGCATTTGAGACTATATTATTGTAAATTGTAATAATTGATCGTGGGTATAGTAATTAATTATTCTAATAACGCAATTAGTAATATATGTATTTTCGGTGGGATTCAAAACAAAAAATTGGCCCGTGATTTTTATGAAATTTCACCACATTGCAAATCACATCAATCATAGTTCATACACATGTATGACGAAAGTGATTAGTATTGTGGCTAACATTGACTCATCAGTTCATCACTGAAACCAGTGATAAATCAGTACCTATATCATATTGTGTTTGAATATTTTTAAACAATGATATAAGTATACAATTATTATAAATCGGTAAACTATCAAAGTAATCACAAACTTGCAAACATTGGTAAAATGTCCAGTAGTTTATGAGCCTATTCATTACAATCAAACAAACAAACAAAGTTTTCCTCTTTATAATATTAGTGTAGACAAACACTATGAATACGATCACGAATGCAAATTCGGGGATTTTCTAATTATTGCTAAATAATAATTGAATTCGTTTTGAAATACTCTATAATTTTTAGTGTATAAATAGACATTTATAATGTGGTGCTCATTTTTTTTGTACTGCTAACGCTATTGTAGGTATCTATTTTCGTTGTTTTATTTCAAGTGAACACGGCCATACAATTTTGTCACGAGCCGCCTATGATTGTAGGTACTTTTGTTAGGCTCCTTCGTCGTCCGCGTCGGCTCGAAAGTTCTTGATTTCATTGTCACGCGCTATGATTTGCGCGCGGATTTTCTTGTGTTGTGAATTTATTTTTGTATTATTATTATTTTTTATTTATTTTTTTATTTTATTGATTCAAATAAAATATTTCACTAGTATGCATTTGAGACTATATTGTATTATGTATAATTTATCGTAGGTATAGTTATTCTTATAACGCAGTTATATTTTCGGTGGGACAATTTGACCCGTGATTTTTCTGAAATATCACCACGTTGCAAATCACATCAATCATACACACGTATGACGAAAGTATAGTGGCTATAATTGACTCATCAGTTCATCACTGAAACCAGTGATAAATCAGTACATATATCATATTTTATTGTGTTTGAATATTTTTTAAACAACGATATATACAATATTATTATAAATCGGTAAACTACCAAAGTACTTCCGAATTTTCAGACAGACAAACAAGTAGTTTGAACACGCAGTTTTCTTATACTAGTAGCAAAAATCAAAACCATAATATTATGTTTCCCTACTATATTTTACTAAAAGTCGAGTGCGTCGAAATCGTAAATAATAATATGTTTTTCACCTTCCTGGTTATTTTCCCATAGTAAATAGTGTTTTAGGTTTGTTGTTGTAGGTAGGAATAATAATAATTATTCTTACATGTTGGTTATGAAATGTATATTGAAATAATTTACTTTTACAAATCATTAGTGATATAAGTTTTGAGTGAAAATGCTTGGATCAGCATAATATTATATGGTACTTCAAATACATGTTTTGATAAAAAAAACAATAGTGTAATAAAATAAAACTGCGTTTTATTGTAATCAATGTTGACAATTTTAAATTCCAAAATTATTGATCAATAAAATAGTTTACACCAACAAATATAACTTTTATTTTTATAACAATCGTTCATAATATAAACCGTAGCAGGTGGCGTTTTGAAGTTCTGTCTACTCATACAGAAAAATGGAAAACTTGTTTTTTTTGTAAACAATTTATTACTCATGTTGTTTGGCAACTCGAAGCGTGGTCGTCCGTCGTAGGTACTTTTGTTCGGCGTCGCGTCGTCGTCCGCGTCGGCTTGATATAAAACATTCTTGATTTCATTGACACGCGCTATGATTTGCGCGCGGAATTTCTTGTGTTGTGAATTTATTTTTGTATGCTATGCATTTTAATTGAATCAAATTGCAATATTTCTCTAGTATGCATTTGAGACTATATTGTAATAATTGATCGTGGGTAGGTATAGTAATTAATTATTCTAATAACGCAATTATATTTTCGGTGGGATTCAAAACAAAAAATTGGCCCGTGATTTTTATGAAATTTCACCACATTGCAAATTATATATTATACAATTACAATTACAATTATTATAAATCGGTAAACTATCAAAGTAATTACAAACTTGCAAAATATGCTTTTCCGAATTTTCAGACAGACACACAATTTTATTAGTTTGTTTTAGCAAAGTAGGTACCTATACCTATACGCTTACGTCGCGCGTCGCGTCGTCGAAAACGGTGCGCCCAGAAACAAACATACCTACCTAATTCAGTTACAATCCTTTTTTTGTTCCGTAATTTATTGTATTTATTCTAATACGATTTTTTTTATTCGTCGGCCAGTTCTACTAGGTATAAAAAGATAAAATTGAAATATAATTATTGTAGCGACAGCCATATTATGTTACTATGTTTTCGTAAATATGTTTTTCACCTTCCTGGTTATTTTCACATAATCTTATTCTTATATATAAAAATGAATCGCAAAATGTGTTGGTAAGCGCATAACTCGAGAACGGCTGAACCGATTTCGATCATTCTTTTTTTATTATATTCCTTGACGTACGAGGATGGTTTTTATGTAGAGAAAACGTAAATATTATGTACCACGGGCGAAGCCGGGGCGGACCGCTAGTATATATATATAAATGAATCGCAAAATGTGTTGGTAAGCGCATAACTCGAGAACGGCTGAACCGATTTCGATAATTCTTTTTTTATTATATTCCTTGAAGTACGAGGATGGTTCTTATGTAGAGAAAACGTAAACATGTACCACGGGCGAAGCCGGGGCGGACCGCTAGTCTAATATAAAAATGAATCGCAAAATGTGTTGGTAAGCGCATAACTCGAGAACGGCTGAACCGATTTCGATAATTCTTTTTTTATTATATCCCTTGAAGTACGAGGATGGTTCTTATAGCTAGAGAGCTAGTTAGTTTAGTTTTAGTGCAGTGGCAGTGTAAATGTTGTTGTTGAGGTTATGTAAATTTAACACTTTAGTTAACTACCAAGATATAAAGAAATGAGGATAGGACACAATAACTATTGGTTGAGGTATTTATAAACTCATAATATACTTTTAAAAAAATTTCTAGAATTAAATTAGAACAGCTGATTCAAAATAGCCTAAAAAATCTTAATAATAATAATTACGCTTCACAGCAAGAAGAAATGTACCATATGTACCCGCACAAAGTCGATATTGTGTTGCCTACCGTTCGACTCAATGGCTAGGGTTGTAACTACCTTTAATAATTATTACCAAACTAATAAACCGAGTGATGCGAAATAACCATAATTCTTTTAGAGTTTGATAAAATGATCAGGCAGGTATTTTCTTTAATCCTCTGAATTCTCGGTTACTAAATTGTATCGTTGAAATTATTCTTAATCGCGTAAATTTAATAAATAATCATATGGAAAACACTTTTCATTTGTTTTTTTACTTTCACGCCCAACTACTATACAATAATTACGTTGTTTCGGTATTTTGACGAGAAAACGCAGGAAACATCCGTTGTATCATTTTAGATAGATTGTATATTTTGTATCTGTAGAATTGAAATCATAGCTATGTATATGTTGTCTCCATTCTTTTCTTATCGGATTGTTGATCCCAATGCGAATGCGTCACTTAAATTTTATAAAAGACAATTAAGAACATCAAAAATAAAGTGATACGTAAATATTTCACAGTGCAATATATTATGTAATTAATAATAATTATATATTTATGAAAAAATAATTACATCAGACTTAATAATAGCAATTGTTTTGAATGTACATAATATGAATAAATGATTACATCATAATAGTAATAATCACAATTGTTTTATTTCCCATTTGTTGCAACCCTAGCATATTTTCATGTAGAAGCAGAAGTACCTACACTGGCGGCGCGGCGGCATCGTGCGACATCAAAGGCATTGCCTTACTAGGTAAGTTTATAATGACTCATTTCTTTTATTATATAATTTACGTTTTACTTTTACAGAATCCGATTCAATGGATTATGAAGACGAGTCACACAACGCCATACGATAGTGATGATGAATGAACATTTCAATAAATGCATGCGTGTTTTTTTATGTTGTTTTGTAATTGTTAATTGTTTCTTAAATAAAGAAATAAACTAAATATTTAAATGATGATTTGTTATTTGCAACACAACTTTATATTTGAGATTCTTTACAAATGTATATTTAGTTTTGTATCATCAAATTTATAAATTTTATTCCATAGTTTTCAAAATTAAATGTAAATGACCATAAAAACATTAATAAAGTAAATCATTGATGTAAGGTCAGGGAACGTAATACATATATACATCTGACCATGTAGAAGCTAAGTCTTGTTGACTGCTGAAGTCTGTAAAGTTTTGTTGTCTGCTGAAGTCTGTACGCAATGAAAATGTCTGCCGTTTCGAAAATAAGTTTTTAAGACCCTAATAAATAAAATATATGAATGGCAGATCTGGTCAAATACTTTCAAAATTGTATTTTTTTCAGCACTTTCATAAGTGTCTGCCAGAATGTTATCCGCGTGATAATGGTCTGCCATTGTTATTTTCCGATAGTAATAATAATCTATTTTCAAATATCAAAATGGCAGACGTGGTCAAATGGTTTCAAAGTTCGCCAAAAATTTCCACCTGTCTTACCTAAGCGCGCGCCCCGTCCACCACTCTGGGCTTAGTGACTCCTCATCTCATGTATAGTAGGTATAGGGGAATCAACACACAAAAATCCAGGTCTGGTCAAATACATACAGGTAGCTTTGCGCTAGCTCTCTAGCTATTACTTCTTATGGAGAGAAAACGTAAACATGTACCACGGGCGAAGCCGGGGCGGACCGCTAGTAAATAATAAAATAATAAATAGTGTATTAGATTTGTTATTGTATCTTGTATACCTACGAATAATTATTCTTACGTCTTGTTGGGAAATGTTCAAATACCTACCTATTGAAATAATTTACTGTTACAAATCATTAGTGTTATTAGTTTTGAGTGAATAGGCATGGATCAGAAATTCAGAATATAATATGCTACTAACTACTCAAATACATACATGTTTACACAACAAACACCACTGACCTCTATAACTATAAGTTATAGAGGTCAGTGACCGTCAGTGACAAACACTATGGATACCTACGCTCGCGAATGCAAATTCGGTGATTTACTAATTATTGATACCTAGTCATTGAATTCGTTTTGAAATAGCCTGTACTTTGTAATTTTTAGTGTTATAGACATTTATAAAATGTGGTGCTCATTTTTTTGTAATAAATCATCCCGAACGCTATTGTATTTTCGTTGTTTTATTTCAAGTGAACACCTATACAATTTTGTCACGAGCCGCCTCTGGCCTCTGGGTGAAATAAACAAGTCAAATGATTTTTGTTCTAATTGTATTTTGGTAGTAGTTTGTTTAGAATTTACATTACCATTGTTTAATTTTTATTTTGTATTTGCAGTAAAATAAAAAGATGAAAAACTTCATTAGGTATATTGTACGACACCTCACTCTGAATCGCGCTAGCGAAATTTTTTCGTTACAGAGCACATATACAACTTTCGGACAATCTTCATTGAGGCCGGCCGGCAAATCGAGTATGTCGAGAAACTTCACTTATTCGATGGAGGTATTCTACCTTCCTTCCTCCACAGTTGTGGGACCCCGACGTGCATTGAACACGCAGCTTTCTGATACTAGTAGCTAAAATCAAAACCACAGATATGTCTGTGATCAAAACCATAATAATATTTTTACCTATTATTTTACTAAAAGTCGAGTGCATCGAAATCGTAAATATGTTTTTCACCTTCCTGGTTTTTTTTCCATAGTAAATAGTGTTTTTGATTTGTTGTTGTATGAATAATTATTCTTACTTGTTGGTTATGAAATGTATTTTGAAATAATTTACTTTTACAAATCATTAGTGATATTAGTTTTGAGTGAAAATGCTTGGATCAGCATAATATCATATTTGCTACTTCAAATACATGTTTTGATAAAAAAAAAACAATAGTGTAATGTAGGTAATAAAATAAAACTGCGTTTTATTGTAGGTAATCAATTTTGACATTATTTATTTCCCAAAATTACAATAAAATAGTTTACGCCAACAAATATAACTTTTATTTTTATAACAATCCTACTTCCTACTAATGCGAAAGTTCATACATGTTTCAAAAGAAAAACTTTTACTTTTACTATTATTTCAATTTATCCGGTTTAATTAAGACTTAATATTGATACATATGATCATTATAAATACAAATAGGAATTAACAATATAACGAATACGTGGCACAACTAAAATTTTACCGATACCACCCGTGGAATGACCACGGGTGGTATCGGTAAAATTTTCCTCCTTTGTGGGTCATTTGTAACAGGATGGCGGTTCTACAGCGAAAAAAGAAAAATGATGGTCAGAACGCTGATACCGGATACCTTAAGATACTGTAATATAAAATATTACTAGATTAGATAAAATATTATAGGTAGTATCTTCACCGTGTGTGACGCGCTTTACATTCACGCCATCTAGAGTTAAATCTTTATCATTTTTGTATACGTCTGTGTGTGTAAACGACCCTGTATGCAATGACAGATGTTAAAACGCATAATTTTACCGAATTGGGTGGATTTTAAGGCAATGATATAACATATTTCAATAAAATATAATATTCAGTAACCGCCATGACTATTCCTAGGTTTGATGACTATTCCAATTACGCAAAAACTCAAATAAACTAGAAATGTAGAATTCAGCGCCATCTAGCGGGATATTGGCTGGGAACAGATCGTTGCAATCACCTTAACATTTACCGGAGTTACATTCTTACCACTAAGCCTGGAGTTGGATTTGTTCATTTATATCGCGGGAAATAGTGAAACTATCTGTTACATTAACATTTACCGGAGTTACATTCTTACCACTAAGCCTGGAGTTGGATTTGTTTACGGGAACTATTGAAACTAGCGTAGCTGGTGGTAATAGGTAGCTAGGCTAGGTAGCTGGTGGTATAGAAAGTCATTTATACATTAATCTTCTTGCATTTCCTCTACCGCCAGGTTGCCTGGTAGAGATTGCTGTTTAGCAATAAGGCCGCCTTTTGGGCAAATTATGCTTTTGTATTACTACTTCTTTTTGCATACTATTGTTTTCTCATATTTTGTTCAATAAACAATTATAAATAAATAAAAATAAACAAATAATATCGCAGGAAATAGTAACGTTAGCGGGCTACGCGACCCGCGTGTCGGACATGCTGGTGGTGTTCGGCGAGGTGGCGCGCGGCAAGTGCGTGCGCGCCGTGCACGTGGCCGCGCCCAGCGCGCACGGCTTCCAGGTCACCTTCCGGGACAAGCAGCCGGTGCCGATGGGTGAGTGGGGTGTGACAGACAGACAGACACGCGGACATGCTGGTGGTGCTCGGCGAGGGTTTGAGTGGAATTCTAAAAGATATAAAATTAGGACAATAAAAATAACTGTATTCGCAATTATGGTCAAAAATTGTCCGCAGGAAGTCTGCCTACGCATCTAATAGGCAGAGTTTTGTAATGAGCGTATACTGAATTTATATTTTTGGTTTTATGGCATTCAAATGCTTTATAAATATAAATTTATAAAGAATAGAAAAAATTCGATCACGAGGCGGGACTCGAACCCCCATCCTTCGCGCCATTCCGGGGCGGATGCCTCACCAACTCAGCCACTCGTGACCCGCCCGAGTGATCGAATTTATTCTATTCTTTCAGTTTTATGTGTCTGAAGGGACACACCGCGCGCCATCTATTGAGATGATTAACAACCATTTCAACCAATATGAAGCACTTTTCAGTGAATACAATATTGTAACGATGGAACACGACCTTTTTTGTTGAATTTATATTTTTGGTTTTATGGCATTCAAATGCTTTATAAATATAAATTTATAAAGAATAGAAAAAATTCGATCACGAGGCGGGACTCGAACCCGCATCCTTCGCGCCATTCCGGGGCGGATGCCTCACCAACTCAGCCACTCGTGACCCGCCCGAGTGATCGAATTTATTCTATTCTTTCAGTTTTATGTGTCTGAAGGGACACACCGCGCGCCATCTATTGAGATGATTAACAACCATTTCAACCAATATGAAGCACTTTTCAGTGAATACAATATTGTAACGATGGAACACGACCTTTTTTGTTGAATTTATATTTTTGGTTTTATGGCATTCAAATGCTTTATAAATATAAATTTATAAAGAATAGAAAAAATTCGATCACGAGGCGGGACTCGAACCCGCATCCTTCGCGCCATTCCGGGGCGGATGCCTCACCAACTCAGCCACTCGTGACCCGCCCGAGTGATCGAATTTATTCTATTCTTTCAGTTTTATGTGTCTGAAGGGACACACCGCGCGCCATCTATTGAGATGATTAACAACCATTTCAACCAATATGAAGCACTTTTCAGTGAATACAATATTGTAACGATGGAACACGACCTTTTTTGTTGAATTTATATTTTTGGTTTTATGGCATTCAAATGCTTTATAAATATAAATTTATAAAGAATAGAAAAAATTCGATCACGAGGCGGGACTCGAACCCGCATCCTTCGCGCCATTCCGGGGCGGATGCCTCACCAACTCAGCCACTCGTGACCCGCCCGAGTGATCGAATTTATTCTATTCTTTCAGTTTTATGTGTCTGAAGGGACACACCGCGCGCCATCTATTGAGATGATTAACAACCATTTCAACCAATATGAAGCACTTTTCAGTGAATACAATATTGTAACGATGGAACACGACCTTTTTTGTTGAATTTATATTTTTGGTTTTATGGCATTCAAATGCTTTATAAATATAAATTTATAAAGAATAGAAAAAATTCGATCACGAGGCGGGACTCGAACCCGCATCCTTCGCGCCATTCCGGGGCGGATGCCTCACCAACTCAGCCACTCGTGACCCGCCCGAGTGATCGAATTTATTCTATTCTTTCAGTTTTATGTGTCTGAAGGGACACACCGCGCGCCATCTATTGAGATGATTAACAACCATTTCAACCAATATGAAGCACTTTTCAGTGAATACAATATTGTAACGATGGAACACGACCTTTTTTGTTGAATTTATATTTTTGGTTTTATGGCATTCAAATGCTTTATAAATATAAATTTATAAAGAATAGAAAAAATGGTTGTTAATCATCTCAATAGATGGCGCGCGGTGTGTCCCTTCAGACACATAAAACTGAAAGAATAGAATAAATTCGATCACTCGGGCGGGTCACGAGTGGCTGAGTTGGTGAGGCATCCGCCCCGGAATGGCGCGAAGGATGCGGGTTCGAGTCCCGCCTCGTGATCGAATTTTTTTCTATTCTTTATAAATTTATATTTATAAAGCATTTGAATGCCATAAAACCAAAAATATAAATTCAACAAAAAAGGTCGTGTTCCATCGTTACAATATTGTATTCACTGAAAAGTGCTTCATATTGGTTGAAATGGTTGTTAATCATCTCAATAGATGGCGCGCGGTGTGTCCCTTCAGACACATAAAACTGAAAGAATAGAATAAATTCGATCACTCGGGCGGGTCACGAGTGGCTGAGTTGGTGAGGCATCCGCCCCGGAATGGCGCGAAGGATGCGGGTTCGAGTCCCGCCTCGTGATCGAATTTTTTCTATTCTTTATAAATTTATATTTATAAAGCATTTGAATGCCATAAAACCAAAAATATAAATTCAACAAAAAAGGTCGTGTTCCATCGTTACAATATTGTATTCACTGAAAAGTGCTTCATATTGGTTGAAATGGTTGTTAATCATCTCAATAGATGGCGCGCGGTGTGTCCCTTCAGACACATAAAACTGAAAGAATAGAATAAATTCGATCACTCGGGCGGGTCACGAGTGGCTGAGTTGGTGAGGCATCCGCCCCGGAATGGCGCGAAGGATGCGGGTTCGAGTCCCGCCTCGTGATCGAATTTTTTCTATTCTTTATAAATTTATATTTATAAAGCATTTGAATGCCATAAAACCAAAAATATAAATTCAACAAAAAAGGTCGTGTTCCATCGTTACAATATTGTATTCACTGAAAAGTGCTTCATATTGGTTGAAATGGTTGTTAATCATCTCAATAGATGGCGCGCGGTGTGTCCCTTCAGACACATAAAACTGAAAGAATAGAATAAATTCGATCACTCGGGCGGGTCACGAGTGGCTGAGTTGGTGAGGCATCCGCCCCGGAATGGCGCGAAGGATGCGGGTTCGAGTCCCGCCTCGTGATCGAATTTTTTCTATTCTTTATAAATTTATATGAGCGTATACTATTAACTTAGAAATTTTACCGCTACGAAATAAGGTATAAATTTAAATTATATTTGACAAAAATATTTATTTCTAATACTATTTGTATAAGTTAATGCACACGTATATAAAATGTCACTCGAACTTACTTGAACGATATCTTTAAATAGGCGATTCTAAATCTAGTTTTTTTGTATACATATATTCAATTAAGTATTTCAATGAAGCATACAAAGTAAAAGGGTACTGACGTCAACAAATTTTTTTTTTTTCATTTATAACTTTTGTTATATTGCGTCTGTTATCTGGATGCTGCAACTGTAGAATTTTGTAAATACATATTTAATTGAAAATACATATGTACTTTTAATTAAACTTGAATATAACTATTTAAGCCAAATTTATATTTCCAGGCAAAGTCACCTACACGAGTGACCTATCAATTCGCCTTCGCAACGTGCCCATAGTGACGCCGACGTGTGACGTAGTAGCTAGCGGGGTGACGCTCGACCTGAACCCGGGAACGCATCTGCTTATAGTGGGTCCTAATGGATGCGGCAAATCGAGGTAGGTTTTTGTTTAAGAGTGATGATTGAAATGTTTTGGTCCTAATGGATGCGGCAAATTGAGGTAGGTTTTTGTTTATAAGTGACTAGCCGCTCCGCGCGGTTTCACCCCCGTGGCTCCTCTCCTGTTGGTCGTAGCGTGATGGTATATAGCCTCGATAAATGAGCTATCTAACACCGAAAGAATTTTTCAAATCGGACCAGTAGTTCCCGAGATTAGCGCGTTCAAACAAACAAACAAACAAACAAACTCTTCAGCTTTATAATATTAGTATAGATGATTGAAATTTTTTATTTGGCTGCATATTCAGTGGAATAGATGTTTACATAATAATTTTGTAGTAGGTGATGAAATTTGAATTAGATCGGATGTTCGAAATAACGAATTTTTTTTTTAATGTTTGAAATTTAGTTTCATAGCATTGAAATGCTTGATAAATGAGATATTTTTAAAGAAAAAAGTTTCGTCCCGGCAAGGCGAAAGACGCAGTTTGAATCACGCATCCTGAACGATTTTTTTTTCTATTCTTTAAAATTTTCTTATTTATGGAATGGTTAAAGACTGCTTCGTAGAATGACAATGTTTCATTTAAAAACTCTTTATTTTTATTCAAATAGATATAATATCATAGATGTTTTTGTTCAAATTAAATTTGCTTATGCTATTTGATGACTTAAACCTGTATTTTAAGTGTCTATAGTGATTTTTTTGAAATGAAAACTTCTTTAGCGGCGTTGAGCACTTTCTCTGTAATGGGTATAAAATCTTAATCTCACGCCAGGACACGTGACCTGATCGAAAAAGCGTAAGACGGATACCATTCCAAAATATCAAACATGCTCAAGTTTTCACTTCTGCCGGCACTCCCGGACCATGCAACCCGTCTTTTTTTTTTTGTTCAAAATCATGTATTATTATAATCTTATCTAATTATTATTTTAATTATAATTAATTTATCATATTATTATAATCTCGATGTTATTGCAGTTTGTTCCGCATAATCTCCGGTCTGTGGCCGGTGTTCGGCGGCGAGCTGAGCGTGCCGCGGCCGTGCGCGTGCGCGCACTGCGCCGGCGAGCCCAACGCGCCGCCGCACTGCAGCGCCAGGCCTGTCATGTTCTATATACCGCAGAGGTATGGAATATTGCTTGTTTGTGTTGTATGTTGTAGGTGTTACGCAGTTTAATAAGATTTTTTCTTGTCTTTTTAAATCACCAATAATTTGTTATATTGTTATTTTCATTTTTTTTATTTATATGTTATTATTTGTATCACAATTTTTTGTAATTCTCTATTTAGCGTGTGTTAAAAAATGTTATTCATTCCTTCATTATGACTTATATCTTGAGTTTAGTTTATTTTATATGTATAAGGGTTATTTTATATGTATGTCATATAGGATTATATTTTTTTGTGTGTGTGCAGGCCGTACATGTCGATGGGCTCGCTGATCGACCAGATCACGTACCCGTCGCGCGCGGGCGAGCACGACGCGGCGGCGGAGGCGCGCGCGGCGCACATCCTGCGCGTCGTGCGGCTCGACGCGTGCGCCGCGCGCCACGGCGGCCTGCGCGCCGTGCGCGACTGGCGCGCCACGCTCTCCGGCGGCGAGAAGCAGCGCGTCGCCTGCGCGCGCATGTTCTACCACAGGTGAGCGTGACGTCACACGGGTCACGTGTGAAGGAGGAGTGTGACGTCACAGGTAATGGTGACATGTGAACGACGATCTGCATAAGTTGTACGATAACGGAGTGAGTAAATGTAACGTCAAATCATAAAGGACGTCGAAATTTATATGCGGCTTTATGTTTTACGACTGGTAAAGTATGCATCACAATTAACATCACTCAAAGAGTACGTATACTTACAAAATAAAAAAAAAACAACTTGTCAAATATAAGAAAGCGTGCCACAGGAGACATCACGAACGACTATGTGGCGACGTATATTTAAATATTGGAAACTCGTGTATTCTAAAACTAAATTGTCACTTCCAGACCGGTGTACGCACTTCTGGACGAGTGTACGAGCGCGGTTTCCATGGAAACGGAGGTGGTTATGTACGAGGAGGCCATCAAGGAGGGCATCACGTTACTTTCCATCACGCATAGACCCAGTGTATGGTGAGTATCTACCGACTTAATTTTTAGATTTTTTATAATGTTAACTGTTTTTATTTTTAATGATTTTAAAGTTAACGTTTCACTTATTAAAGTTTCACTTATTAAAATATATTGTTACTGAAAATATCTTAAAATTTTAATTAAACAGTTTTTAATATGCAAATGCTCGATTTATAATTTTATATTCATATGTAAAATCTACTCAAAGGGTTGCAATGAAGAAAAAATAAAATCGTGTTAAAAAAACAAATTAAATTTTCATATTTTATTTCAGGAAATACCACACACACGTCTTAGAATTCGACGGCGCGGGAAGCTGGTCTTTCCGGCCCTTGGAAAAGGACGCGCCCGCCATTACACCCTTAGCGCCGGCGGCGATCGAAAACACCAAAACTAATACAATTACTGAAGTTACTGAGAAACCAAGCGAGTGAACATACTTTACATCATACGGCAGAAACAACGCCATCTATATTCAATAATGGGAACTTGAAACAGTTATTTGTAATAGCGCCATCTATTGTAGAAAAGTTAAAACTGTATAAAATTTTAAAACAGCGCCATCTATGGACGGCAGGATGGTACTCTCAACTTTTTTATTTGGCGCCATCTGTTACAGTTGTGGAAAAATTTATACACACTGCAGAATTATAGTGAATTTATAATTATTATTATTATATCCTAATTATAATAGTGGTGGACTGGTGGTGTAAATTTTAATGTGAGATTGTGCGACGAGATTATGTACTGTGTGAAAAATCATATTGTACAGCTTTATAAATGTATGAACTTGATCTAGACAATATGCGCATGAATGGCTAAAAGCTGTATTATGAAATAATAAGCATGTTATGTTTATTATGTACACGTTATTGAGCGTAAGAAAAACTAAACTGTTACCTGACACTTAGGTTTGAAGAAATGTGATAGTGATTTTGTGATTTAGGTTAATTTTAAGTACTGATAATAAATATGTCCGATACTTGTGGAATATTATCTGATTAATGATTTGTATGGAATAGATTTTATCATTGCACGGAGAATAATTTTTGGGTTTTGTTCATTGTTGAAACTTTTCAATTTGTAAAATATTATATAGTATAGAATTTTCTTAACTAAAATTGTCTTGTAAATTTTGCAAAGGTTTTCAAAAAATACCAGTGCGGTGATTTTGAATGAATCATTATAATCAGCAATCCAAATAATGTTATTGTTAATATTAATTTCTATATATTATTATTATCATAAAGTAAGGAATGAAAAATTTAATGAGAATTAATGAATGTGGCTGTTTATCTTTTTTTATTGATTTATTTTAGAGATTTTTATACAATATTGTCAAAACTGTGACATTTTTATTTATTACACCAGCATACGTATAGTAAATGTGAATATTTTTGTAAAATAGATAAAAATATTTTGTATGGTAATGTGCAGTGATATCGCGGAGAGATAAAATAAATGGGGTTTTATATGAATGAATTGAATTTTTATTTACATCCTTAAAATTCTTACCCAATATGCACATATTTGACCAAGTGGCAATTATCTAGCTCATGTACCGTGCGGACTACGGTAAAACTGGTAAAATACCTACTATTTATTTTTAGTCTTTGGAACATGGATAGTCTAAAATGGTTTAAACTCTTAGTAAATCGTAAGACACGGGTTCGAATCCCGTCTCCCGATTGCGTATTTTATGCTCTTAAAAATTAAAAGAATTAGTAAAAATCAATTAAATTAATTTCTTAATCAATTTAGTGGCTTTTGATTCATTATGATTATGAGTTTTTCTTTAGAGAAGTTACAGTTTTTATATTTATTCTAGATTTTAAGACAAACAACAGTTTAAAGATTTTATTTTAAGCTGACTAATCTAAAATTATTTCGGTAAAACTATTATGAAATGAATTGACCGCAACTATAGTTATAAAATTCCGTCAGAGCAAAATTGTACGTCATAAAATTATCCTTAAAAAAGGCATCAATACTAATTTTCCTAAAAACCACCCATGCAGGGATATAATGAAGATTTCTGAAATTCGTTATCATAATATCCTTATAAAGTCACACAGCTCCCAATCTGAGGTCTATCATTTTCTGTTTTATTTAAAGTACGCTAATGTATAATGTTAATCGATTAAAACTAAAATTTTATCATAAATCACCCAAAATAAACCTCATGGAAATCAATGAATTATATTTTGAGATTACCGCGAATAGATAAACATATGCGGCAGTATATTTGTTTATATGATGCCTTTACTATCGACTACAAACCTATTTAGTAAATAGCACACCTAAGTAATATGTAGGTATTTAATACCTAATATCAAATCTTTTATATTTTTCCGTTTTCGGAGCGGTTTTTTTGACTTGGTTATTTTCACAGATCACAGAAAATCTCTATGGTTATTTTATTTAATATTTTTTAGTGTATTTTTTTTATTGTAAAATAGTTACTATGGCCACTTTCTGCTCCTTGATCTACATGATAGTTACCACTTACCACCCGCACTGAAGTTTGTTAACACGAATCAAACGAGCCCAAACTCGATAAAGTTGAGTCAATTACTAAGTTCATATGGCCACCTTCCGATTCCATCATCAAATCAGCTCAATGTCATGATCATTTTTCATCGCTATATAATTAACATACGTATACAATATTTCAGCAATCGCCAACTGAGAAGTGAATCAAAGTTACTTGCTAGTGATAGATTTCAATTATCATCGAGAACAGACAAATTTTGGTCTTATAAAATAAATAAAAAAGACGTGTGGCACTCGGGGACTGCCGCGGTAAAGCTATTGCACAGCATGCCTTCAAGCCACACCTCCGCGCCCGTCGGGGAGTGTGAAGAGGTTTTTGGTTACGCAATTTCTGGATCAAGGCCCGCGATAGAAGCTATGCAATAGCTTAAAACTACTGGGCCTACCCGAAATAAATTTTTATGGGACCAAATCGAAACTATTCCGCATCAAACAAAATAAGAATCTCGTAAATCGGTTCAGAAACCTCGGCGAAATCGGTGTAAATACTTTAAAAAAAATATAGCGACATGTCTGTGATACCGACCGAATTGAGAACCTCCCGCTTTTGCACGCCTCATAAGCGAAGCGTTGAGGTGGGTACTACTGTCACTTCGCGCAAAACATCTGATTTTTCAAACTTAAAATGTCTTTATGTATCATACATTGCACTTGTAAGATAATACATACACACACATATTAAGAAAAAAACACTATTTTTAACGTTCATGATATTTTTGATGTCATTTTTGTTATTTAAACTAGTTAAAAAACAGTTTAAAAAAGTTCTGTCTTGGACATCCGTGTGTCTGTATGTGCGGATCCTTTTTCTTGTTAACACGATAGTGACCGAAATACTTTACTAATCGAGTCTTTTTTTTTCTCTTACGCTTGAGTATGCTCAGGAATAGAACCCTTTCATTTTTCAGGGTCTGATTCGATGTGGTTTAATTGTTATTAAATAAACAAAAATAATAATTAATAAATATTTATTAAAAAAAAATTATGAGGCGTGCACTTTTGGATTTTCCAAATTATTTTTTATTTCCACCCCGTGTGATGTTTGATCTAACTTTAAAGATAGGATAGGCTACTTATGAATTAAAATGTCAAGAAAGATAAAATTTAGATAAACTCTATACTACTTGATTTTTAGATGGTTTAAATGTTCTCTAAATCTTTAATGATGTTAAAGTTGTCTATGAATTGTTTGTACATTGTTTTAACATTTTTTACTAAATATAATAATTGAAAAAAATCTTAGATGTAATTAATTAATCAGTTTCAAATGAGCAAATGCTCGCTTTATAATTTTACTAGCTTTCCGCCCGCGGCTTCGCCTGCGTTTTTAAAGAAAAGCCGCATAGTTCTCGTGGGATTTCCGGGATAAAACCTATCCTATGTGTTAATCCAAGTTACCCTCTATATGTGTACTTAATTTCATTGTAATCAGTTCAGTAGTATTTGCGTGAAAGAGTAACAAACACACACACACACACACATCCTCACAAACTTTCGCATTTATAATATTAGTAGGATATTCATCTGTAAAATCTTCTCATAGGGTTGAAATGAATAAAAAATTAAAACCTTAATAATACAACTAATTCAATTTTCATATTTTATTTACAGGAAATACCACAGTCCGCACACACGTTTTAGAATTCGACGGCGCGGGAAGCTGGGTCATTTTCAAAATATTTGTACATCACGAAATTGTCAGTAAACTGTTTCGTTAGGAAATGTCAGGAAGTTGTAAAAGTAAGGCTGTATTCAGAATAAGGTAATATTACATATAAAAAAGTAAGAAGTCACTAGTTAAAAAAAATATATATTTTTAGTTACAAAATAATCAACAAACAATCAATTTTTATAATTCTCTGTTTGCTTTTCCTTTTCTTTTCTTCTATCATTAGCTTCTTTCCATTTTTGTCTTCGAGCTTCTTTTTCACTGTCATTAAGATCTGATATTTTTCTTTGTCTTTGTTTCACTTTCTCGAGCTGTTTTTTCCTTTTCTTTTCATATTTTTCAGGGTTTTGCTTTTTTAGTTTTTCAATGTATTTTTTTGCCGTTCGGCACCGGTTAGCGGCATTCTGAAACTAAAAAAAGCTGTTGGATATATGTATTTTGAATAAAAATAAAAACAAAAGCATCACTCGTGTGGGTGGAAAAGCGATCAACACTAAATGCAATAAGGCAAGCGTTATCCCATCAGAAACCACTTGTAAAATTGGAGGCCAAGACTCACTGATCCGCTTTCACTATAAAAAAGTTATCAGATCCCAGGAAAAGTCAAGTCCCTAAGCCCGACTTTACTAACCCTACATCATGGTTTAAAAAGTATGGCCTGTAGTTACAAAAAAATAATCTTGAGAGATTTATTGTTTTTCTCCTTTATTTTTATTCGTTACATTAATTTAACACACATTTTAATATCTTATTTTCATACTTTACACGTGAGACCACAGCTTTACCGTCTACAATTTACTGACGTCAGTAAATGTCAAGAAATTGTTCGTCAGTAACATGTAAAAAATAACCTAAGAAATACTTTTACACAAAACATAATCACATTTACCATTAGATTGAAAGTGTAATCTGTTACTCTAGTCATAATTTAAGTATATTACAATTGCGGTAGGTGAATTCTTCAAAATGTACTTACTTTTGTTGAGAATACGTCGTTAGGAAATTGTAACTAAATTTTTTGCACAGCACACTACTGGACTTCTTCCATGTCTGGACGACGAACAAAATGGCGGCGCGTTAATGTGACCTTACTTTTGGTGACATGACCAGTGTTGCCAATGATTAGAGTTAGATTCCTCTTCTTTGTGATACAAGAAGTTGGTTAATTATGTCAATAAATCAGTGTCACGAAATTGTAACGATTGATAGGGACATTTTTATAATATGTAATTCTTCGTTTATTTAAGGTAATTTAAATAGTTTAACCTATCAGATATAATACTTCAAACATTGCTTTTTAATTATGATACAAAAAAATAGGAAGTTTCATACAAAAATTCTGATAAAAATATTGGTTTTCATTGTCGTCCACATAGGGGACAATAAAAAAATGTATGGAGCTTTTTTTGTTACTTTATTTTCACATTAAATTTATGTAAGAATTTGAATCGCAATTCATTGCTTTTTATCAGAAATGATATGCAGTATGCTTAAGTTTAGTCTGTAAAACGTTAACAATGATTTATTTCAGTCGTAACCATATTTTTTTCGAAGATTTTTTAGGGGGACAAACATTTTGTAGTAATGTACAATTATTTTGAAAACGACTCAGCTGGTCTTTCCGGACTGTGGAAAAAGACGCACCCGCCATTACACTTTTGGCGCCAGTTGCAGCGGCGATAGAGAACACCAAAACCATATTTTATACCATTATTGAAGTTGCTGAGGCACCAAGCGAGTGAACACGCTTTACATCATACGGTAGAAACAACGCCATCTATCTATACTAATATTATAAAGAGGAAAAGTTTGTAATTATGTAAGTATGTATGTATGGTTTTCACGCATAAACTACTAGACCGATTTCAAAAATTTTTTCACCATTAGAAAGCTGCATCTTCACTGAGCAACATAGGCTATATTGCATTTTCAAAAAAAATTAGGGATCCTTACCAAAATGCAATAATGTATATGCAATATGCCTTAGTAAAAATGCTGTCATCGCGTGCGCTGCGGAATCTATTGAAGATAGAAGAAAATAAAAATTTTCTACGGTATTATAGAATGGATCAATATCTACAAGAAAGTCCGCGAAACCATATGTCCATCTTCAGTAGTTATGTTACTACAACAACTTTTTTACGTTTTCAAAGTAAATAGAAGTACCGACAGTAATCAAACCATGTTAACCATACACATATATTAATCCTTATCCCATTAAATTATGTTTTATTATAGACTGTTTCAATACCAGCAAAATACTTTTTAAATAAAAAAATTGGATATTCCATTCAAAAGATATAACTAAATTTTAAAAGTGTAGGTATAATGAGCAGCCGTAGTGCGGGACGGGGTGAAGGTGATTTTCATGTCATTAAAAATTAAACCTATAGTCCGACGTCCGTTTTCACTGTCACGATATCGCTATCTATGCGGGTGAAATATTAAATAACGGAAATAGACAGTTATTTGTAATAGCGCCATCTATTGTCGAGAAGTTAAAACTATTTCAAATCTATAACAGCGCCATCTATCGTCGAAAAGTTAAAACTACATAAAATTTATAACAGCGCCATCTATTGACAATAATGGGAACTTGAAACAGTTATTTGTAATAGCGCCATCTATCGTCGAAAAGTTAAAACTACATAAAATTTATAACAGCGCCATCTATTTACAATAATGGGAACTTGAAACAGTTATTTGTAATAGCGCCATCTATTGTCGAAAAGTTAAAACTAAATAAAATTTATAACAGCGCCATCTATGGATGACAGGATGATACTATCAACTTTTTGATTTGGCGCCATTTGTTACAGTTGTGGAAAATTATACACAATAATTATAGTGAATTTTTTTAACATTCCATCTGTAAGCAGACCGAAAAATAAAATAGATAGAAACATTTTGTCTACCATTTGTAATGATTTTATTAGTGGGGGGTATACGAATTATTATAAGGTGTATACGGATGCATCCAAACACAATTATGGTCTTGGTGCCGCCTTTTATGATGAGCAGACTCTAGAGTTTATGAAGTTTAGAATAGCTGTGATAGATAATGTTAATATTTCAACCATGCATCTAGAGTTACTCGCCATTGTTGAAGCCCTGTCCTATGTCTACTCTCTTAATACTAAAAAAACGGTTATATACACTGATTCAAAGAGTGCCTTATACCACTTGGCTCAATGCACCTCTTCAGCAAGAGGTCTCCCTGTAGCCTATGAGGCTTTGAAAATAATCTATAATTTTCAATTAAGTAAAAGAGAAGTCATTTTGCAGTGGATTCCATCTCATACGAACATTATAGGCAACGATAAGGCGGATGAATTGGCGAGATTAGGTGCTTCTGACGGCATGGTTTTGAATATTATACCTTTCTTTACAGAGTATCTACCATACCTACAAGGAACGATTCAGAATTTGTGGAAAGATTACTTTGATCGTAGATCTAGAGAGAAGGGTATCTGGTATAGAACCATGCAGTCGGAACCTTTAAGATGTCCTTGGATCTGTAAATGTGATTTTAAAAGACCCGAAATTGTGATTGCTTTACGTCTTCGCTCCGGGCACATTCCATTGAATCAGTTTAAATATCTTATGCGTAAATCGAATACAATGAATTGTGCACAGTGTGGAGTGGTTGAGGATGTTTATCATGTCTTGATGGAGTGTGTCCGGAACCAAACTGAACAGAAAAGAGCCCTACCAGATGACTATTTAACTAAGGTTGGATTTTGTAATAGCTGTCTAGCATTCCCGATGTCGGACAATGCAAGACAGCTGTATAAGCTAGGTAATGTGTATTTAAATCAGAGCTAATTACATGTTTTTGAGGACATACGGAGCGACATAATCGACTTCCGACTAAGCTCCTTAAATAAAGATTAAAAAAAAAAAATTATAGTGAATTTATAATAATTATACCCTAATTATAATAGTGGTGGACTGCTGCAGCTGGTGTAAATTTTAATGTGAGATTGTGCGACGAGATTATGTACTGTGTGAAAAATTTATAAATGTGTAAAATGATGAACTAGACAATATGCGCATGAATGGCTAAAAGCTGTATTATGAAATAATAAGCACGTTATGTTTATTATGTACACGTTATTGAGCGTAAGAAAAACTAACTGTTACTTGACACTGAGGTTTGAAGAAATGTGATAGTGATTTTGTGATTTAGGATAATTTTAATTGATAATCTTTATATATAAAAATTTTAATCTTTATATATAAAAATGAATCGCAAAATGTGTTGGTAAGCGCATAACTCGAGGACGGCTGAACCGATTTCGATAATTTTTTTTTATTATATTCCTTGAAGTACGAGGATGGTTTTTATGTAGAGAAAACGTATATATGTACCACGGGCGAAGCCGGGGCGGACCGCTAGTTGATAATAAATATGTGTATGGAATAGATTTATCTTTGCACGGAGAAAATTTGGTTTTGTTTATTTATTGTTGAAACTTTTCAATTTGTATAAAATTAAAATTATACAGTATAGAATTTTCTTAACTAACCAAAACTGTCTTGTAAATTATCCAAATGTTTTCGAAAAATACCAGTGCGGTGATTTTTAGTGAATCATTATGATCAGCAATCCAAATAATGTTATTGTTAAGATTATTAATTTCTGTATATTATTATTGTCATAAAGTAAGGAATGAAAAATTTTACGAGAATTAATGAATGTGGCTATTTATCTTTTTTTATTGATTTATTTTAGAGATTTTTATACAATATTGTCAAAACTGTGACATTTAGGCCCAGTTTCATCAAGTTCTGTTAGTTAGTTTAACACGCTGTTAACTCTTTTAACGGGACATCAATGTAAGGGAGTGTCCCACCATGACCTAATCGAGGATTAGTTTCCTTAACACGGCATTATATTTAACCCGTGGCATAGAGGCTCTTTAAATTTTTAACAAGCGATTAGAAAAAATGATTTGAAGTTTTCTTGCTGTCAAGATGGACTCTGCATACTACCTATTTTATTTTTGTAAATGAAGATGTGTTGGATGATTTGTATAATTTGGATTATATAGTGCGACCGCGACGGCCCAGAATTTATAAAGACGTCGTCATTGTTTCGAAGAATATGATGATGTTGATTTTAGTACAAGATTTCGTTTATCAAAACAATCGGTTTTGGAAGTATTGCAATTAATTGAAGATAAACTCGAATAACCGTCGGATCTGTAAGTAAAACTATCTCGTGAGGTAATATTTATATTTATGTGCATAAAAGGTTCCTTCCTACATACTGTATTATTTTCAATTAAACCATAATAATCCTGTGAGTCATGTCAAATCTAGTATTGAATACCAATATAGGTACTTAAAATGTAAACTTCACCACTACTCAGGTAAGGCTCAGGCCTCCTCATGATTATGAAATGTACTTATCTTAATTTTAAATTCTGTTTTAGGAATCTATCAGTTTCACCTACAGACCAACTGCTTATTGTAGTGCAGTGCAGTGATGGCTCAGTGGTGAAAAACATTGTGAGGAAACCGACATATATCATAAGATAGCGTGGTGGATAATGACCTGATCCCTTACCGTGTTTAAGTTTAAGTTAGCACTACCAATCCCATGTCCCAGCAGTGAGAAAGTATATGGGCTGACGATGATGATGATCCTAATTTAATTTAAATGTGACATTGTTATAGAAATATGTAATTTTTCATGTTACCTAAATAAATAAAACTTGTGTTTTTATAAAACATTTTTATTGTACCCTTAGATTGTACCTATCAACATCATTCAATAAATAGGTTATAACAACTAGATACTAGGTTATTACAAACAAGAATTTACTATTAATTTACTTTAAATGTATCTTGCTGCTTTGTATTTATTTTTCTTGTTTTAATTGCTCTTCTAGTATGAGATCTCTCGCACTTTCCTTCGGACTCCGAATTTTTTTTCGTAATTTCAACCAGATCCAGTTTACCTTCGACCAAGTGAAATTGAACCGCGATTTTTCTTCAACATTATTGTATTTATTCAACTCAAAATAAAATTAAAATAACACAAGAAAAATCACAACAAAACAATCTCCAAATAACATCAAACATTTGTAACCATGGTAACGACCAAATCGTTTGACATATAAACCAGCAAACGTAAAAGTTTCTACATGATTATTAAATTGTATACTGTGTTAGAACATTTCAATTTAGTCTGATTACCAAACATGACAGTTATTATACAACTAGAACAAATAGCCCCAACGTGCGAAACTATGGCATTATCAACTATGACATTTTGTTTCGGGCGGTTTAAAATACGAATGAATGATTCGTGAGTCGCTCAGTTAATGGTCGATTTGATAATCGGCTGTTAGATTTCCTTCTTGGGACCTGTAGAGTTGACAACGATGTTAAAATACATGTTTAATTTGAAGCTCGATTAATAAATGTCTGATTTAGAAAATAATGGTGAAATTGGGTCTTAATTACGTTTATAAACACCAGCACACATATTATAGTAAGTGTGAATACCATAGAAATCTAAATAACAAGACACATAGAAGGGCTATAATGTCATAATTCGTATGAAAACCGCTGTCGCCAAAATCAACACATTCAAACCGAAAGCTAAACAGTACACACAAGTAAACTAGGTATGCCTTTTATTGGACAGCTTGATTTTAGTGAAAACTAACTTATCTATTAAATTAAGCTTTTGAATATGTATCCTAACGCACGAATTTACGGTTTATTTTAGAATAACATCCCTAAGTATATGAGACTTTTTGCTCCAATACGAACGTGATAATAAGAATGGTCGACTGTGTCATTCATTGTTATTTCGATTACTATGGTGACACTCGTAATACTTGTAAATATTCTATAATTTTAAGGAAAAACGGCATTATTTCTAAAAAAAAATATTTTCCGATGAAATATTATTCCTTTATAAGTATAACTACAACTTGTGGAAGAATTTCCGCAATGGGAATTGCTGAAACACACCATGTACATACACTCATACGTCTCCAGAGCAACTGAACAGTGATGAATGCATTGGTGATGTGCAAATCACCTGAGTGGCGACAAGGTCACGCACGCTTACGACTTCTAGTGTCTTGTTATTTAGATTTCTATGGTGAATACTTTTGTAAAATAAATAAAAATATTTTGTATGGTAGTGTGCAGTGATATCGCGGAGAGATAAAATAAATAAATGGGTTTTATATGAATGAATTGAATTTTATTTACATCCTTTAAATTCATGCTCAACTGTCGAATGTCACGTGTCAAATGTCACGTGTGTCGAATTTCACGTGTGTCGAATGTCACGTGTGTCGAATGTCACGTGTGTCGAATCTGTAATGAAAAAATGTTGTATAGTAAAAGTTGTTCCTCGAAAAACAATCTACAAAAACAGTCTAATATCATTTCTTCGTAAAATGATAAAAAAAAAGTTTTATTGAAAAATATAAATAGCTCTAATTTCTGAACATTTTCGCTTATAACTTTTTTATTTATAGTTCTACGACAAAAAGTTACTGAATCAAAGTTGTAGAGAATTTAATTTGCAGCAAATAATGTTACCATTGCTATATTATCAGATAAATAGTTTAAGGGATATATCGTTAAAACCACAGACATGTATATTTAAGTAGACAACGCAAGTACCGCGATCTGTATGAAAACCAAGCGTGTCATATTTTTTGTACTGACCTTGACGCGTTATTACGTCACGAGCGCTTTTTAGTGATGTTAATTTCATTTTACGCTAAATCGATTAGGCCGCCACTCGCGCGGCGATTCTAGTATCGTCCTATCCCATCGAAGTAAATCGAAAGAAATCAGATCAAACTAGATCTATGTCTAAGAGGTAGTCAAATAAATGAATCGTAATCGATTACTAAATCGATTCAAGACAGAAAAATGATAATTACCATAGACAGAGGGATGATAAAATAAAGTTATAAACCTTTTAATATTCTAACAAGTAAACTAATGTGTTTTAGCCTTTTCTTACATATGCCCATTGAGTTACCATGTACTACGTACTAGAGAGGCCTTCGAAAGAAAGTAATGAAACTGTCAATCAATCAATCTTTATGTCCCGTTGCATCGATCCATTTTCCTTTTATGTTCGGGTTACTTGGAAAACTGAAAAAACAAACATAGTCTAAGCAATAAGGAGTTTTCTTAAAAAACTCCCAAGATGACACTTTAACTAATGGCGTCCATGTCATAATATTTATTTTTAGTACCTTTGTATTAAAATACTTAAAAGTTCTAGGTCAAGTCGTATTAAATGACAAAAAAAATCTATGCCTTTTTTTCTGAAAAATTGCTCCTTCAAATTATCATTTTTCTGTTCGATTATAAAATCGATTAGAATCGAGAACTGTTGCATCAAATGAACATCACTAACCACAAAATTGGACAGAAAAATGAGAACAGAAAAATGAGAAGACGCTATTCATTGCTTGTTATCATACGACGCGATCTTTACCGTGCCAAGTAAAAGCCGCAATGTATTCCGAATCATTTCGTATGATTTGGTATCCGTGTTTGTCACGATCGTTTTCCACAGATATTCTTTATTTGATTTTAAAATAAATAGTGCATAATATTCTGATTAGAAAATTACTTACCGGTGGAAGGAAACATCTATGCTAACTCGGCCACTCACAGCTGTGGAGTTTCTACAGTTTATAACGGCGCAATTCGGCATTTTACTTTATTCAGCTTCACGTCTTTCCTTGGCGAACTGCAAGCGCGGACTGAGTGTAGGCCAGCGTCAAGTAAGTTTCATAACCTTAGCTTGGACACGGGAAGTACAAACACTCGCTTAGTCTATCTTGATACATGTCTGTGGTTAAAACCATTTCGACCGCTATTTTCAAGATGGCGGCCATGGGACAAGGGTGGCGACCCCACAAACTTGGTTTTAGCTTCACATTGACCCCCCCCTACACATCAAAAAAATAAAATTGCGTCCTCTAAAAAACGCAAGTTCAGGCCTAATTCCTAAAAAATGTAACATTTCAATGGACAAATTCTTTTTTTTGCTATTGACTTGATTGGACTAATATTTTATCTATGATCGAATAGCCTGTACCACTCAGAGCAATAAACCCTCAGAGGAATAAACCTGCTCTGACGTGCTCTGAGATTAAACCTATTAGCGTGCTATTAGCTCTGAGCCGTAGAGTGAGAATGGTTCATTCTCACTCTACGCTCTGAGCTGTACCATCTGACATTTGACAATAGCCAGCAACTTTTAGTATCATTGACTTTTTACAGATGGCGCTAAAATGAAATTTTTATTTTCTGCTTCTGTTCCATTAATTACTTTTTATGTTGATTTCATTATTTATATTTACATGGTTATTATATTAAATTAACAAAAATATGGATTTCATATTAATATTTTTTCACAAACTTTTAATTCAATGTTGAGCGCACACTTATTTTGTCTATGAAAAAAGAAAAGAAACGTCTAGTCCATGGATTCATTTGACAGTTTGCTCTGGGGCTTCTGAAGTTCTGTCGCGTTCAGTGATTCAATTGGTGTTACGGTATATGAATGGATTTATTTCGCTGTAAAAGTGTTTTTATGAAGTTGTGAATGATAATTGTCGAAATTATCGCCTTTCCTCTATCTAAAATTAGTGGTGTGATTATTAGTGAATAAAAAGGTTGAGTTGATTAGAAATAACGTGCGTAAGTGGACAAAATTGTGTTATATTATTTCAACTTCGCCGGCTTGTTGTGGTGAGTACAATCGATATTTACCCCCCTTTTTTGTTGATTGTTTAGATAATTTCTTATTTAATATGCAGATAAATGTAGGTTAATTCATATATAAAGTCGTCTGTAGTTACGGGTCAAACGTAAACACAAAGGAAAATCAAAATGTATATTGTTTATTGCACGGTTAGTATCCTTCATTTCTAGCTAAGTACTTACCGTGTTCTTATTGCATTGTTATTATTACTACAAACTTGATTGACGCTCAATAATAATAAATTTTATCGTGGTTTTTGCATGTGATTATGTTGTATTTCATTCAAATATTGATAATAAACGGCCGTTTTTGTACGTAATGTTGATATCATCGACTGCGTGTTCCCTTTTCAAAGTGGATTTAAATTTGTTCTAATTTCAAATTTCGTTATCTAAATTTAAATTTACCTCCTGATTAAATATTTATATTTTTGTATTATTAAAAAAAATAATTAGTTAATTAAGTTGTATAAATTTCTACAATAAGTCATATTGTGATTATTAATTGTATACTATAATAATATACCTGATTATTTTGATTACAAAAATTAATCAAGTTATAAATTGTGTCTTGTCCTTTTAAAAAATATCTAAAACTGCATAGAACTTTTTTCACAAACATAAATTATGATTAAACAGTTAAAAAGAGGACTCCTACTTATTATATTTAGTAGAACAAACTAAAACATAAATCAATAATTACAGTACTAAGAGAGTATAAAACCTAAATTGCTATTAAGTACCTACCTACAAAATAATTCAAAATATTTGTGCTTTATGAAGGTATATAATATTTCTTTTTTCTGTTTCTAAAAAGCTCCTATATAAAATATTTACAGATCTGTATTGTACAATATACTTGAAAGAAACATAAAATATTATAAACATAGTAAAATTTTTATTATTTTTCTTTAGAAATTCAACTTAACAAAATATAAGTTATACTTTGAAATATTGTTTCATGATGGAACCACTATTACAATATTATTTCCTAAATATTGTAATATACTGTGATGGAACTGCTTAATATGTGTCTTATACTTATTTATAATCATCTAGTTGTATACTTATTACTTTAAGTACTAAAATATCTAATCTTATATATAAAAATGAATCGCAAAATGTGTTGGTAAGCGCATAACTCGAGAACGGCTGAACCGATTTCGATAATTATTTTTTTATTATATTCCTTGAAGTACGAGGATGGTTCTTATGTAGAGAAAACGTAAACATGTACCACGGGCGAAGCCGGGGCGGACCGCTAGTTCTATATACAATTTTCCACAAACAAACGGAAAGTCGAACATAAACTTTATATGAAACGCACACAAACAGTAAAATAAACTATGAGATCATAGTTGACCTTTTAAATTTGCATGATTACGCCACAGTCAATTTTGTTGTAGCTTTTTATTAATTAACTGCAAGAGCCAAAAGTAAATTAAAATATAAATGGTTGTTAAAAATGAGAACAAATTTTATTCCGTTTTACGTTTTAGATTCAAAATATGAGAGTTGCTTCAGAAAGTATGAAATTGTGCAAAGTGAGTCGCTTTAAAGTTTATTGCATTTATGTAATGTTGACCGTATTCCTGAAGTGATTTAATTTAAGTCTACCTATTTGTCTTAAATATTTATATAATGAAAATATAATTTCATGTAAGAGGTAATATTATGTACTCTTTGCATTCTTCCCAGTGCATATGCACTGAAGTTGTGTTTGTGGGTTTCCAATTGGTGTTTTACAATAGCCATTGTGTATATTTTCTTATTATTGTAGCCCTAAAATCATAGTAAAAGTTAGAATATGTGAACTTAAAAAAAGTAATTTAATACCTACCATGTTATAATAGTTACCTATCAAGCAAAAAATCATTAATCCTTTCTATTTTTACTCTTATAACAGACTAAGAAAATGCGTCAGCACCAAACTCCAAATTATTCAGGTAACAGTCAGTATCTAGTAACTATCTAAAATCTAAAACATGGTACCTGTGTACGTTTCGTAATAAGTTACTAGACATCGGATTATATGCACTAACAAAATGCCAAAATATGCATGCAAATATGCACTAAAAAAGGCCGAAATATGCACTAAAAACGACTGATATGCCTAAAATATGCACAATACAAAATCAAAAAACCTTTATTAATTTTAAATTTAAATCAAAGATTGTACAAAAACAGTGAAATTTTCTTGAAATTAAGTATAGTTTTTGTGCCAATATACAATTTAAGAATTTAGCATTTTAATAACCAAATTTTCGAGCGCAAATTTGTGACTTTTGTCTCCCGCGAGCCCTGTGTTGCCACCTTAGACTTACCCTTTCCGGGCTAAATCTAGCCCTTTTTTGGAATTCAACCCGTGTTTTAAGTTTTTAGCCCCAAAAGGGTTATCTAGCCCTATTTTGAATGGCTCAAAAATTACTTAAAATGGAGCCCATTTTGTAATTTTTTGCCATTTTACCATGCCAAAATAGGGTTGGTTTACTCGCTGAGCGTTCTGATTGGCTAATAAAGGTTAGTCGACCAATCCAAACTCCCGCTACTTAACGAAATATGCACGATTGGGGAAAAAGGCTATAATATGCACTAACGCCGTAATTAGAGAGTTTTATGCATTTGCATATGCAAATATGCAAATGCATATAATCCGATGTCTATAAGTTACGAACTTACGAATACCCGCAAACAAATGCACCAACATCCATTACAATTGTGAACAATTACGATACCTGCATTGCAGCTAACCAGATGCATTATGACAAAAATGTAGATAAATTGAAGCTAAGAATAACGTCGTACCGCATTCCTCTCTGTTTTGGCGATAAAATGTGGTATTTACGCCCACAGCTTGCTACATCACTTCTTATGTGTATAATTTATTAATTTAAACTCCATATTCGGTTTTATGTGATAGTTTTCCATTTCGTTTGCAAAGTTTTAGGTAACGCGCTGTGTGTAAAGTTATAATTATGTTAGAGCTTTCCGCCATTGCTATAGAAAAACAAATAACTTCCAGTTATGAGTCCCTTTTAAGGATTAATACCACAGAAAGTTTCGGTTCTCGATCGAGGATCTCCCTTTTGTAATATAACTTTTCCATTTTCCTCTTTCTATTAGAAAAATCCATCAAAGAGCATAAATTGTCGTTATACCTACATTATTATCTAAAAAAGGACCACCGTTTTGTTTTATTTATAACGTTCTTACTAATTCGAGAAAAATAACATTATTATTCCATGATATTACAGAAAGTTATTAGTAAATTTCCAAAATACAATCTCATAGTGAAATATCAATCAGTAATATTTTATAGAAAGCAGGATATCATACAGTTACAAACATATTATATAACATATTCAATACAAAAACCCTCGCCGGAACACCATGTAGGTACGACGTATCTCTTCACACGATTATTGAATCATTTCTCCACCTTATCGAAAACGATTATCACCTAATTATGACATTTATAGTGTAGAAAACTGCTCTCTAAAGCCAGCCTTGTACGAGCACTGACCGGTGCAATGCCCTAGCGAGGTTTGAGGCGCGCTCCACATGCGAACCGTGGAGAAACAATGATTCTCCCATCTGGAATTAAATCTGTGACGTCATCGGTTTTATCGTTTTATATAGGGTGTTCTCCATGGGAAGGCTAGCACGGCCGCTTTGTGTTTCCAGAAATGTTATTATATTTAATTGATAATGAATGCAGTGGGAACGTAAGTTGCAGCAACGATAAGTATGTCATTTTTTGTGTCTTTTTATTAGGTTAGATTGTTTTTCAAAAATATTGAATAGAATACAGATTTTAATCATAGATCGTAGCAGTAGTGCATGTTTCGTCTTTAAAAACGGATGTACCTATTAATTGCGGTGTTACGGTATACGTGTAAAGTGATGCCAGTGAATTTCCTCTAATAGAATTGGAAATACATCGCTTACTTTTTTTCGGTTATAGTTTAGGAACAATTCAATCAGTGGTGATTGTAATATCACTGGGATAATGTGTGAGAATAATAGGCATAATAATCGCTAGAACATCGGCGCTTTATCTAACTTGTGATAATTTACTCGAATCGAAACTTATATAATCATATTATTAGGAGGAAAGTATTTTGTGTTGATAATCTTAATACTATGTCACCGGCTCCTTCCCCAGGAGCCGTGGGTATCTATGCAAGATTTCCCCACTTAAAAAAACACGGTGGGTACGTAGTGCAATACATAATTGAATATTGGAAGCCTTTTTATTTTCATTCTTGACGTGACAACGTCTTATAATTCGATAGAGCCGGCTGCACGCACGAAAAAACATGACTCATGCGGCGTTACCTCGCTCTGAGGCGTTCCATGTTAAGGCTTGAAGTGCAAGCGCGGAACAAGCGACAAAGAAGCACAATCGGAAGTGGTCACGTTCAACTATTGTCAGTAAACCGACTTTACAGACAACCAATTTTTATTGTTTATTGGGGAATGTAGATTATATTGAAATGCTGTCAATCTTTATTTCAATTTTTTTATTGATAAGATAATATATATCAGCGGTTAAGATGGTAAAGCCTCTGACTTTAATAAAAAAACCTAAAAAACCCTCATAGACTATAATAAAGATATTACGGATTATGTTTTGTTCTAGGATTACCTACGTTTATAACTATTAATTATTATTTATTGTTTTATGAATAGCTAAAAAACAATATAAGTGTATTATTATTTATAAAGGACAATAGATTACAATATAATGATGTTACGTAAATAATAAATATTGAATGAATTATCACGTGTGTAATCTTATCATAATAAAAAGTTACTTTTTATGTATTTTTGTACGCTTTCTATATGTTATCTATGATAACACGATTTATATGTAATCCGATAATATATTAACTATAAGAGGCCTTTCACAATTCTGTTGAATTAAATTATTTCATTCGTAATTCTATGCTTTTTTACCCTCAATATAATTGAACACGTTATGATGTTATATTGTATAATATATGACGTTACAACTTATAAGTACATACCTATATAATAAATAAAAAAAGCATTTAACGAAAGTCTTCTTCAGACGTGATGTGATTTCATCTGATATTCTAGCAAAGAATTTTAAATGTTGATTACTTATAAAATTAATTCACTTGTTCGGTTTCTTTTAAATACATGCTGGTATTTACAGGAAAATGAAATGATAGTGCGTGTTGCACAGTGCACTAAAGCCTTGAAAGAGTTCAAAGCTTTGTAAATACAAAGTAGGCATATATAATTTATTATGTAGTATACTGTATAGAATGCGTGATATTAAAATAGTTTCATTTACTATCTACGTTGCGTGACAATTTAAGTCACAAAATTTTCGTAGGTACTAGGTAGATATTGTTATTAGAACAAATTATTCTTAAGGTTGATGTTCCGACCGTCCCTCCATACATTTTTGATTACCTCTAAACACTTAACACAGACACTATTTCTTTAAAACTAATCATTTTATCACTTCTCTATAATGAAATGTGTGCGCGTTCGACCTTTTTAATCAATAATTTACAATATTTACTTAGAAAAACAACAGTAAAATACCGGAAAAATTTGACACTTCTACAGTAGTGTGCGTGACTTTTGCCAAGCGAAACACGACATAAAGCACGACATCTAGCGCATAGACTATATACTTATTACAGATCTAGCGCGTCAATGTCTAAACGAAAGGCGATGTTTAGACATTGACGCGCTAGATGTCGTGCATTCGCGTTCGTTATCTTATGCATAATGAGCATAATTCTAATAAATCAAAGTTCTGTGTAAAAATTGAGTAATTTCATTTCCAATCGTTCAAAGAAAATAACAATAAAATAAAATAAAACTAATGACCTTAGAAACTATGTTTTTTTTTATTTATTAAGTACTCATTATTGTTCGTCCGTCGTAGGTCTGTAAACTGTATTGGTAAGGTAAATGGTACTGTAGGTACTTTAGTTCGGCGTCGTCGCTCGTCGGCTTGATATAAAATTACATTCTTGATTTCATTGACACGCGCTATGATTTGCGCGCGGAATTTCTTGTGTTGTGAATTTATTTTTGTATGCTATGCATTTTAATTGATTCAAATTGCAATGTTTCTCTAGTATGCATTTGAGACTATATTGTAAATTGTAATAATTGATCGTGGGTATAGTAATTAATTATTCTAATAACGCAATTAGTAATATATGTATTTTCGGTGGGATTCAAAACAAAAAATTGGCCCGTGATTTTTATGAAATTTCACCACATTGCAAATCACATCAATCATAGTTCATACACATGTATGACGAAAGTGATTAGTATTGTGGCTAACATTGACTCATCAGTTCATCACTGAAACCAGTGATAAATCAGTACCTATATCATATTGTGTTTGAATATTTTTAAACAATGATATAAGTATACAATTATTATAAATCGGTAAACTATCAAAGTAATCACAAACTTGCAAACATTGGTAAAATGTCCAGTAGTTTATGAGCCTATTCATTACAATCAAACAAACAAACAAAGTTTTCCTCTTTATAATATTAGTGTAGACAAACACTATGAATACGATCACGAATGCAAATTCGGGGATTTTCTAATTATTGCTAAATAATAATTGAATTCGTTTTGAAATACTCTATAATTTTTAGTGTATAAATAGACATTTATAATGTGGTGCTCATTTTTTTTGTACTGCTAACGCTATTGTAGGTACCTATTTTCGTTGTTTTATTTCAAGTGAACACGGCCATACAATTTTGTCACGAGCCGCCTATGATTGTAGGTACTTTTGTTAGGCTCCTTCGTCGTCCGCGTCGGCTCGAAAGTTCTTGATTTCATTGTCACGCGCTATGATTTGCGCGCGGATTTTCTTGTGTTGTGAATTTATTTTTGTATTATTATTATTTTTTATTTATTTTTTTATTTTATTGATTCAAATAAAATATTTCACTAGTATGCATTTGAGACTATATTGTATTATGTATAATTTATCGTAGGTATAGTTATTCTTATAACGCAGTTATATTTTCGGTGGGACAATTTGACCCGTGATTTTTCTGAAATATCACCACGTTGCAAATCACATCAATCATACACACGTATGACGAAAGTATAGTGGCTATAATTGACTCATCAGTTCATCACTGAAACCAGTGATAAATCAGTACATATATCATATTTTATTGTGTTTGAATATTTTTTAAACAACGATATATATACAATATTATTATAAATCGGTAAACTACCAAAGTACTTCCGAATTTTCAGACAGACAAACAAGTAGTTTGAACACGCAGTTTTCTTATACTAGTAGCAAAAATCAAAACCATAATATTATGTTTCCCTACTATATTTTACTAAAAGTCGAGTGCGTCGAAATCGTAAATAATAATATGTTTTTCACCTTCCTGGTTATTTTCCCATAGTAAATAGTGTTTTAGGTTTGTTGTTGTAGGTAGGAATAATAATAATTATTCTTACATGTTGGTTATGAAATGTATATTGAAATAATTTACTTTTACAAATCATTAGTGATATAAGTTTTGAGTGAAAATGCTTGGATCAGCATAATATTATATGGTACTTCAAATACATGTTTTGATAAAAAAAACAATAGTGTAATAAAATAAAACTGCGTTTTATTGTAATCAATGTTGACAATTTTAAATTCCAAAATTATTGATCAATAAAATAGTTTACACCAACAAATATAACTTTTATTTTTATAACAATCGTTCATAATATAAACCGTAGCAGGTGGCGTTTTGAAGTTCTGTCTACTCATACAGAAAAATGGAAAACTTGTTTTTTTTGTAAACAATTTATTACTCATGTTGTTTGGCAACTCGAAGCGTGGTCGTCCGTGGTAGGTACTTTTGTTCGGCGTCGCGTCGTCGTCCGCGTCGGCTTGATATAAAACATTCTTGATTTCATTGACACGCGCTATGATTTGCGCGCGGAATTTCTTGTGTTGTGAATTTATTTTTGTATGCTATGCATTTTAATTGAATCAAATTGCAATATTTCTCTAGTATGCATTTGAGACTATATTGTAATAATTGATCGTGGGTAGGTATAGTAATTAATTATTCTAATAACGCAATTATATTTTCGGTGGGATTCAAAACAAAAAATTGGCCCGTGATTTTTATGAAATTTCACCACATTGCAAATTATATATTATACAATTACAATTACAATTATTATAAATCGGTAAACTATCAAAGTAATTACAAACTTGCAAAATATGCTTTTCCGAATTTTCAGACAGACACACAATTTTATTAGTTTGTTTTAGCAAAGTAGGTACCTATACCTATACGCTTACGTCGCGCGTCGCGTCGTCGAAAACGGTGCGCCCAGAAACAAACATACCTAATTCAGTTACAATCCTTTTTTTGTTCCGTAATTTATTGTATTTATTCTAATACTATTTTTTTTATTCGTCGGCCAGTTCTACTAGGTATAAAAAGATAAAATTGAAATATAATTATTGTAGCGACAGCCATATTATGTTACTATGTTTTCGTAAATATGTTTTTCACCTTCCTGGTTATTTTCACATAATCTTATCTTATATATAAAAATGAATCGCAAAATGTGTTGGTAAGCGCATAACTCGAGAACGGCTGAACCGATTTCGATCATTCTTTTTTTATTATATTCCTTGAAGTACGAGGATGGTTTTTATGTAGAGAAAACGTAAATATTATGTACCACGGGCGAAGCCGGGGCGGACCGCTAGTATATATATATATAAATGAATCGCAAAATGTGTTGGTAAGCGCATAACTCGAGAACGGCTGAACCGATTTCGATAATTCTTTTTTATTTTATTATATTCCTTGAAGTACGAGGATGGTTCTTATGTAAGGAAAACGTAAACATGTACCACGGGCGAAGCCGGGGCGGACCGCTAGTCTTATATATAAAAATGAATCGCAAAATGTGTTGGTAAGCGCATAACTCGAGAACGGCTGAACCGATTTCGATAATTCTTTTTTTATTATATCCCTTGAAGTACGAGGATGGTTCTTATAGCTAGAGAGCTAGTTAGTTTAGTTTTAGTGCAGTGGCAGTGTAAATGTTGTTGTTGAGGTTATGTAAATTTAACACTTTAGTTAACTACCAAGATATAAAGAAATGAGGATAGGACACAATAACTATTGGTTGAGGTATTTATAAACTCATAATATACTTTTAAAAAAATCACGTTTTAATAAATTTCTAGAATTAAATTAGAACAGCTGATTCAAAAGAGCCTAAAAAATCTTAATAATAATAATTACGCTTCACAGCAAGAAGAAATGTACCATATGTACCCGCACAAAGTCGATATTGTGTTGCCTACCGTTCGACTCAATGGCTAGGGTTGTAACTACCTTTAATAATTATTACCAAACTAATAAACCGAGTGATGCGAAATAACCATAATTCTTTTAGAGTTTGATAAAATGATCAGGCAGGTATTTTCTTTAATCCTCTGAATTCTCGGTTACTAAATTGTATCGTTGAAATTATTCTTAATCGCGTAAATTTAATAAATAATCATATGGAAAACACTTTTCATTTGTTTTTTTACTTTCACGCCCAACTACTATACAATAATTACGTTGTTTCGGTATTTTGACGAGAAAACGCAGGAAACATCCGTTGTATCATTTTAGATAGATTGTATATTTTGTATCTGTAGAATTGAAATCAAAGCTATGTATATATTGTCTCCATTCTTTTCTTATCGGATTGTTGATCCCAATGCGAATGCGTCACTTAAATTTTATAAAAGACAATTAAGAACATCAAAAATAAAGTGATACGTAAATATTTCACAGTGCAATATATTATGTAATTAATAATAATTATATATTTATGAAAAAATAATTACATCAGATTTAATAATAGCAATTGTTTTGAATGTACATAATATGAATAAATGATTACATCATAATAGTAATAATCACAATTGTTTTATTTCCCATTTGTTGCAACCCTAGCATATTTTCATGTAGCAGCAGAAGTACCTACACTGGCGGCGCGGCGGCATCGTGCGACATCAAAGGCATTGCCTTACTAGGTAAGTTTATAATGACTCATTTCTTTTATTATATAATTTACGTTTTACTTTTACAGAATCCGATTCAATGGATTATGAAGACGAGTCACACAACGCCATACGATAGTGATGATGAATGAACATTTCAATAAATGCATGCGTGTTTTTTTATGTTGTTTTGTAATTGTTAATTGTTTCTTAAATAAAGAAATAAACTAAATATTTAAATGATGATTTGTTATTTGCAACACAACTTTATATTTGAGATTCTTTACAAATGTATATTTAGTTTTGTATCATCAAATTTATAAATTTTATTCCATAGTTTTCAAAATTAAATGTAAATGACCATAAAAACATTAATAAAGTAAATCATTGATGTAAGGAACGTAATACATATATACATCTGACCATGTAGAAGCTAAGTCTTGTTGACTGCTGAAGTCTGTAAAGTTTTGTTGTCTGCTGAAGTCTGTACGCAATGAAAATGTCTGCCGTTTCGAAAATAAGTTTTTAAGACCCTAATAAATAAAATATATGAATGGCAGATCTGGTCAAATACTTTCAAAATTGTATTTTTTTCAGCACTTTCATAAGTGTCTGCCAGAATGTTATCCGCGTGATAATGGTCTGCCATTGTTATTTTCCGATAGTAATAATAATCTATTTTCAAATATCAAAATGGCAGACGTGGTCAAATGGTTTCAAAGTTCGCCAAAAATTTCCACCTGTCTTACCTAAGCGCGCGCCCCGTCCACCACTCTGGGCTTAGTGACTCCTCATCTCATGTATAGTAGGTATAGGGGAATCAACACACAAAAATCCAGGTCTGGTCAAATACATACAGGTAGCTTTGCGCTAGCTCTCTAGCTATTACTTCTTATGGAGAGAAAACGTAAACATGTACCACGGGCGAAGCCGGGGCGGACCGCTAGTAAATAATAAAATAATAAATAGTGTATTAGATTTGTTATTGTATCTTGTATACCTACGAATAATTATTCTTACGTCTTGTTGGGAAATGTTCAAATACCTACCTATTGAAATAATTTACTGTTACAAATCATTAGTGTTATTAGTTTTGAGTGAATAGGCATGGATCAGAAATTCAGAATATAATATGCTACTAACTACTCAAATACATACATGTTTACACAACAAACACCACTGACCTCTATAACTATAAGTTATAGAGGTCAGTGACCGTCAGTGACAAACACTATGGATACCTACGCTCGCGAATGCAAATTCGGTGATTTACTAATTATTGATACCTAGTCATTGAATTCGTTTTGAAATAGCCTGTACTTTGTAATTTTTAGTGTTATAGACATTTATAAAATGTGGTGCTCATTTTTTTGTAATAAATCATCCCGAACGCTATTGTATTTTCGTTGTTTTATTTCAAGTGAACACCTATACAATTTTGTCACGAGCCGCCTCTGGCCTCTGGGTGAAATAAACAAGTCAAATGATTTTTGTTCTAATTGTATTTTGGTAGTAGTTTGTTTAGAATTTACATTACCATTGTTTAATTTTTATTTTGTATTTGCAGTAAAATAAAAAGATGAAAAACTTCATTAGGTATATTGTACGACACCTCACTCTGAATCGCGCTAGCGAAATTTTTTCGTTACAGAGCACATATACAACTTTCGGACAATCTTCATTGAGGCCGGCCGGCAAATCGAGTATGTCGAGAAACTTCACTTATTCGATGGAGGTATTCTACCTTCCTTCCTCCACAGTTGTGGGACCCCGACGTGCATTGAACACGCAGCTTTCTGATACTAGTAGCTAAAATCAAAACCACAGATATGTCTGTGATCAAAACCATAATAATATTTTTACCTATTATTTTACTAAAAGTCGAGTGCATCGAAATCGTAAATATGTTTTTCACCTTCCTGGTTTTTTTTCCATAGTAAATAGTGTTTTTGATTTGTTGTTGTATGAATAATTATTCTTACTTGTTGGTTATGAAATGTATTTTGAAATAATTTACTTTTACAAATCATTAGTGATATTAGTTTTGAGTGAAAATGCTTGGATCAGCATAATATCATATTTGCTACTTCAAATACATGTTTTGATAAAAAAAAAACAATAGTGTAATGTAGGTAATAAAATAAAACTGCGTTTTATTGTAGGTAATCAATTTTGACATTATTTATTTCCCAAAATTACAATAAAATAGTTTACGCCAACAAATATAACTTTTATTTTTATAACAATCCTACTTCCTACTAATGCGAAAGTTCATACATGTTTCAAAAGAAAAACTTTTACTTTTACTATTATTTCAATTTATCCGGTTTAATTAAGACTTAATATTGATACATATGATCATTATAAATACAAATAGGAATTAACAATATAACGAATACGTGGCACAACTAAAATTTTACCGATACCACCCGTGGTCATTCTCCTTTGTGGGTCATTTGTAACAGGATGGCGGTTCTACAGCGAAAAAAGAAAAATGATGGTCAGAACGCTGATACCGGATACCTTAAGATACTGTAATATAAAATATTACTAGATTAGATAAAATATTATAGGTAGTATCTTCACCGTGTGTGACGCGCTTTACATTCACGCCATCTAGAGTTAAATCTTTATCATTTTTGTATACGTCTGTGTGTGTAAACGACCCTGTATGCAATGACAGATGTTAAAACGCATAATTTTACCGAATTGGGTGGATTTTAAGGCAATGATATAACATATTTCAATAAAATATAATATTCAGTAACCGCCATGACTATTCCTAGGTTTGATGACTATTCCAATTACGCAAAAACTCAAATAAACTAGAAATGTAGAATTCAGCGCCATCTAGCGGGATATTGGCTGGGAACAGATCGTTGCAATCACCTTAATACTATGTAGTGAAGATTCTGTTTTATTTCTATGTGTGTAGTTAACAAACATTAACTGAACAAAAATAACGCATCAATTAACGCGTCATTTAAATCATACAAGAACATGAAGTTATTAAGGATAAGGTTCTAAGTTCTAACAGACATGTTAAATAACAACGTAACTATAAATTGCGTTTTACTTTCGTTGTAAAGCATTTAATTATATCGCCTTGAATAAAACAAAAGATAATAGGATGCTTTACGATATTAATTAATATGGCCGAATTATTCGCTTAAACAAGGTGTCGCGTTCAGACTCATTTTTGTTAAGGTGCATTTACATCAAACGAACATAGAGCTAGAACAAGAGCATATTTTCGTGATCTTTTAGTAAACGTAAACATTCATTGTTGTTCAGTATTAGAACATTGCATTGAATCTTTCCGAACGCACTAAGAACAACGAAAGAATGCTCTACGCCTGTTTACACTAAAATAATTTGACATAGACAATAGACACAGACATTTTTTTCATTTTTCATAGGATGAAGAATTGCTCGTTTGATGTAAATGCAGCGTTCTGTAAATAAAGTGTAGGTGTGTTCGTGGGTGCGGAGTTATTAAAATATTAACACATATTAATGTGTGTTTTGATATTATATGCCCAAAACATGAGCATGGAAGGTCATCTTCTCTACAGCTCTAATGGGTATATAATAAGCAGATTATAGCGTAGGTAGAAAACTTATGTAAATCACAAGGTTAACAGAAGTGTACCTTTTTGATAGTTTTGATATGTTATTCTGTTAAACAAGTTTAGGATGAAAATTGCTGGGCAGATTATAGTGAATAATTTTGAAGATATAAGGACCTACCTAGATGGTAATGTTACGAAAAAAAATATGAATCTAGTTGCACCTTTTACAGTAGGTATAGTACCCTTTATTCCATTAATTCGCTTGCAGTTATATATTTTGCGTAATATTATATGTATTTAAACGTATGTAACTTGTAAGCATTAAAATTATTTTCATCAACTAGAGTTTAGATTTACCTCATATTATAAAAATTACCTGACCATTTAGGTACTGAATATTAAAAAATCATCAACATTTTTTATGTTTGAAATCGGATTGCTAAGACATAATGTTCTCGTGTATAAACTATACCTACAGCATGTGATGAAATATTATGAACACATCCTAAATGCAGTAATCAGTCAGATGATAGAAATACAATATAGCTTACAATTGCTACTGCGCAATAGAATTTATTTCATAGTTTATTATTATTACATACATTCTACGGAATTTTAACGTCTTTTTACTAACCTCACCATATTTATTGTGTCTAGACATATCTGGTTATTTATTGTGTATAGGAAGGCCATTTAATAAATATTAAATTGGTTTCAGGCGTAGAGCCAAGTTATATTTTGTAAAAGGGTAGCTAAAGGAAATATTGTTCAAAATCATTTTCCAGATTCTGTAAATTTTCGATGAACAGAATGGTGGCATTTCCAATGGGCATTTCTCGTTGTTTCCTTGTATTTTGTGAGGTTAATGACCTGAATATTTTCATAGATTAAGTATTTTTCATAAAATAAACGTGTGCTTTGCTTTAACTTTTAATCTAATTTTATCTAGCAGGTAATAATTGCATTATTATCTATTACCTGCTATAAGATGTTATAGTAGTTATAGTTGAAAAACTTTCTCATTACCTACCGAGTCTACTAGTATTAAATCATTCCTACATATATGCAACGAAATTAACTTAATTACACGTATCAATAGTATTTAATAATACGTATATTTCAAGCAACGTTACTTTGTACATTGCTAAATGTAGAAATATGTACACATACAAGTAGATAGGCTACAATATATTAAGTGAAACATCGCACGCATGTCATGCAAAAACGAAGCCAGCACGAGCGTTTAATAAAAGTTATAATATTGTGCACACGTGCTGTTCACTCCGCATAATACTCACATATTACACACTCCATAATATATTAAAGACCGCCTCCTTGGTACAGTGGTTGACGCGTGAGCGTAGAACCGAGGGGTCCTGGGTTCGATTCCCGGTGGAGACGAATAAAAAAAAGTCTCGGTCTGGCAGGACACAGGAGGCTGATCACCTACTTGTCCCTAAAGAAAAATCGATCAGTGAAACAGATGTATGCATAATGCATCTGCCCCTTACCCCACTTGGGGACATGGGACTTCACTTTTTTTTAAATATATTAATATACTACATTATATATCTATTTTTTATACACGTCTTTCACCAGAAGTCGAGTTCATACATAATCTATTCAACGTAGTATCTCCATGTTACATAACGGTATTTATTTGTGAAAACAGAACATGAATGAAATATAAATGAACGTTAGAATATTTAAGTGGTTAATTCATACAATTAAAATGGAAGAAAGTAAAGCGCGAAAGAAGTTCTCGTTCTCGTTGCGCTCTTCGAAGAAATCTCATTTATATTTAAGCTGTTTTTGCCGTAAATAAATTATTTAAATTGGTCTTATCTACAGTTCTCTTGAGGGGGGAAAGTATTGTAAGAGATATGGTTCTTTATTTATGCACTGCATTGGCTTAAAATGGCAACATTGGGGCCTTCAAGAAGGGTAATATTAAAAAAACAAGAAATGAATAAAATTATGAACATTTTTATGCATCGTTTATCATCGAGATGAGTATTTTTACCCCTTTTCTTCATGGTTCAATACTTGATCTTGACACGCGTGGCATTGAGCAAATTGCATCTACTATTGACCGTGACCTGGCTGAACAAATTTAGATTCAGGTAAGTAATGGTTCTATATATAAGAAATATAATGTCTATTCATTTCTACAAGTAGGTAAACTCTCGACCACAGATTACAAAATAAGTAAATAGTCATGCCGCGGCTTCCACCTAGTTAGGGAAATTAATATCTTCTGTTCATAAAATTGTACAAATTATGCGCCTAATTATGGTAATGTCTTTATGACCTGAAGTTAAACAAAGTCGTAAAGAAAGTACGTATAAGTAGTCGAATCAAAACAATACAAATGTGGCCTGAGAGAAATGGACACATTATAACTGTCCCGCCACGCTTCGCCTGCCTCGCGAAGAAGCGTGTAATTAAATATGGTAATATAGTTTATGAACCTCTTTAATCGATGATAAGCTTCAGTAAAAAATTAAACAGCTTTTAACGCGATTGTTGATTATAAACAGTGGAGTTAATTTGAGTTATTGCGTTGGAATAAGACTCTTTGTTCTGATCATTAAAGTAAGAAAATATTAAATGGATATTTACTTCGTAGACTTCTTGTTGATAGAAAATAAGATTTTGATATCAATTTACATTCGACATAGATATTGAGTACTTTTAATAGCTTTACAATAATAAAAACACTCACGAATTTGAAATGTAATTTTATAAGAAAGAAAAAAGAAAATAAGTCTCAGTGAGATCTCTGTACAAACAGTGAGTTGTAATATTTTAAGAAATAAGTTAATTAAATTCGCTCGTTTTACGTGCCGTTGTCACGGGAAGGTATCACAATATGTTTGATTATTATTGGACTGGTGTTTCGAAAAATTCTCGAGCTTCTTTCCTCTTTCACATAAGGCATGTAACTATATGACTATCTGAGTTTACTCATACTAGAGCTACACATAATTCAAAACAGCGGTTTTCCCAAAATATCAAGTTTTTGTATACATTACCAATTACCATACACAATATGTGGTCTTTAATGTTTACCTATACGGGTATAACAGCTATCTAACAGCGCTAATGGTTCCTTGTATAAACAGATTTTACTACATTTTGTTTATAATGGCCACGTTTTAATTAAAACTATCTTTATCTTAATGAACACGGGAACTGACAGTGGCAAGGATATTGTAATTTTTATTTTAATTAATACCTGCATTTATGGTAAGGAAATTGCAGTTAAACTAAGTTTTTATTTTTAATAACTGATGGTATCTTATGAGAGGTGAGGAAGTTCAAGTTATTGAGATTTATTGAAAATTACCTATGTACATATTTAATATTTATATTATAAATATTTGTATTATTTGGTATAGGCAATTAGAATATACACACGTATGACCAATAATATCTACGTGCCAAAAATAGATAGGGAATAAAACGAGATATTTCATTTCATTTCAATTTTATTAAGTATCTATAAGAAAGAAAAAGCAGTTGTTGGTACACACTAAATTATTAAACGTTTGTTTGCTTAAAACAAAATTAAATAAACACGATAATTAACCTCATACACAAGTTCAATATGACAATAGAATCGGCACAATCAAGATAACATAACCCCTTGTAATATTCACATCTGCGAACGTGGTCGAACGGTGAAACAATATCCATCCACACATGATCTCTGGCAAACGCTTACCTACATAGACCCGCTTTGAGAACGTGTGGGGTTAGAGGGATCAAGTTAAAATGGTTCAGGTGCAACGCATGACCCATTGAATTAGAGCCGCACGTAGCGTAGGCACTCTTCGGCTTCTGAGTCAGAGCAGGGGTCAAGTTAACTGGTCGGTAATGTCATACAAACAGTAAATGCGGTAATGATTGTTGCGTCATCGTTTATTCAATTGTTCGATGGTTGCATGTTGTTGATGTTTGAGACGCAGGTCAATACTTTGGTTGTAAACATGCATGTTAGACTGGGGTAGAAGCCTTTAAAAATAATGAAAAGATAAAAAAAATCGCAGTCGGATGAAACCCACTAGAAAAGGAGGGGAATATGATGAAAATAAAAGGAAAAATAAATTACGGTCAATCCGAGTTCGGGAAGTGGGAGGGGGGAGCTTTTAAGAGAAAAAAATGGTTTCTCCTGATTTCCGACAAAACTACAAGTCCTATAGAAAAAAGTTCAATGGCAAAGTTGTAGGTAATTAAAAGTTCTACAACTTTTGCATTCACAATTTTTTCACATAACCTCAAAATTTAGGTGAAAAATTCAAAAAACCAAGTTTTTGGTCTTTTATTTTTATCTACTTCAAAATTTATTTTTTTTCTACGAAATTTGGTGAAAACTTACTTTATTATGTCCCAAATACACTGTAATTTATTTGATTGAAAATATTTATTTTTTCGCCTTATTTTGAATTAATACCAAAAAAACAACCTAATTTTCAATCGAAAAGTCACCCGTCAAAATATCAGCTTTTTTCAAAAATTTGGGATGCCTTTTATTCATTGAAATCTCTACTTTCATATGGTGTAAAAAAAAACAAACACCACCATAGTAAATGTTCTCAGGAAATGCATACAAACAGTGTGATAATGAGCTTTTACTAAATCAGGCACACTTCTCGAACTCTATATCTTCTCTTGTATCGGCTTTTCGGTAATATTTCAAAAGAAAAATAATTATCTGTTCTAAGTTTAATATTTTACAGCATATTCAAAAGCAAAATGATGTCGATAAAAACATTTCAGGTAGTTCGAGAAGTGTGCCTGATTTAGTAAAAGCTAATTTTCACACTGTTTGTATGCATTTCCTGAGAACATTTACTATGGTGTTTATTTTTTTTACACCATATGAAAGTAGAGATTTCAATGAATAAAAGGCACCCGAAGTTTTTGAAAAAAGCTGATATTTTGACGGGTGACTTTTCGATTGAAAATTAGGTTGTTTTTTTGGTATTAATTCAAAATAAGGCGAAAAAATAAATATTTTCAATCAAATAAATTACAGTGTATTTGGGACATAATAAAGTAAGTTTCCACCAAATTTCGTAGAAAAAAAATAAATTTTGAAGTAGATAAAAAGAAAAGACCAAAAACTTGGTTTTTTGAATTTTTCACCTAAATGTTGAGGTTATGTAAAAAAATTGTGAATGCAAAAGTTGTAGAACTTTTAATTACCTACAACTTTGCCATTGAACTTTTTTCTATAGGACTTGTAGTTTTGTCGGAAATCGAGAGAAACCATTTTTTTCTCTTAAAAGCTCCCCCCTCCCGCTTCCCGAACTCGGATTGACCGTAATTTATTTTTCCTTACATTTTTATCATATTCCCCTCCTTTTCTAATGGGTTTCATCCGACTGCGATTTTTTTTTGTTTCAAAAATTATCTACTCTAGTCTATGTGTTTTGTTAGCTGATTTAACTTTGGTTGGAGGAAATCGTACAAGAAAAACACTTTTATTTAAAGCTATAATAATAATATAATATTATTAATAAATTAATATATTTATATATTATTTGGACGATAAACACTGAAATGTTCTATTGGTAAGTGATAGACGAATAATTCTCTACAAAAGAATAATTACGCATGTTTTAATGTCTTTAAAGTAAATATATTTCCCGCGATGGATAAGATGATGTAATTGCCTTGGTATATAAGTTTTAAGAACCTCTTACCGATGTCAATGCAAAAAAGACGACGAATATTCTAGCGAAATAAACAATGAAAATGATTTTAACCCAGTACAAAGCCTGTTACGTAATGAAAATCAATCTCCAGAAGAAAATTGATTACTCCATTCAAAGTAACAGTAGTTTATAAGGATAATCATATAAGGTAATAAAAGTACATCCATGAGCCAAGAAGTCCGTCAGAGGACAGACGTAAGTAATTGGAAAACTTTCAGGCCATGGAGCCGTGCACTAAAAGTTTGTAAAAGTTTAAAGTAAATTACGAATAAGTTACTTAATAAGTATAGCATATCTTGCAGCTAAGGGCAAATGAAGTTTTTTTTTTAATCTGAGGTAGATAGAGACAACATTTAGTTTTAGTAATTGGGTTTTCTAATCTTGATAAATTTTTACATAATATCGCGCTTGCTGATCGCGTCAAATATCGATAAAAATTTAAGTGAAAACTTTTAACGACATTTTATGATCGTCTTAATCTATTTTTTAGCTGCTTTGTTTGTAAATGATTGTTTAGCATCTATTATATGTTAGTAACGTAGCTTTCGTTGTATATAGTCTGAACACAGTGGAACTAGTAATAAACATAGTTTGCAAAACAAGTTATGTCATACGCAATAAGTGGGACCGAAATTCATCGTTATATTTTGGGTCGTCAGCTTTTATACACGGAGAAGTTTGACGAATGCTCTACATGCACCTACTGTGTTTCAATTTCATTTTAGTGTATTCCAGTTTGGTACAGATGCACACTACAGTTTTATTTATTGATTTTCAGATAGATAGGTGTCCAGTCTGATGCATCTTCTCTAGCGAAATGTTTTACTTCCACTAACGAGTGTATGTGAATTTTCTCGGGCGATTTTTGTCGGTATGTCGGTGGGGATACTTGGTAATGTTTTAAATAGTTCCCGAGTTTTACTATGTACTGTGATAAAGTCCCCCACGGATGCCTAAAAATTGTTAACATCGCATAAAGTACTCCGCTACACAGCAGCTGCTCATTATCATTTCTAAAATAAAACATTAGAAGATCAAGTTGGAGTACCTTCACCGCGAAGTCTTAAATTCTTAATGGACGGAGTGTTTACATTAATTTTGCAGCGTCGCAAAAAGTCATTTCGCCAATTTCACAAGTCGGTAATTGTTGACGTAGCGACGCGTTAAATTGGAGCTGGGAAGTTATCAGAAAGTGTACAAGTTTGAGATGGTCTGACGGTTAGATACATAAGGAAAACTGTGAATTGCTACCGAGAAGTCTTGGACTGGGTTGCCTTTTTCTGTCTTTGTTCTGATGAGTTTTTTTGGGATGGTTTGTTTGTTGTTCTGCTTCATGGGATATTTGAAATGTCCAATTAATATATTGAAAGTAGATAATTCTAATTAAGATAAGAGGAATGTATGCAGAGTTTGTTGAGTAAGAGAAATAGCAGCGGAACTTCGTAACGAAATATCAATGTAGACTAATAAAATGTTCCTATACTGTATAGCTGAAACATTACTAATTGAAAATTGTTAAAAAGATAAAATGCGAATAAAACAAATAGGATACCATTAAATTAGTAGAATTCAAATGACTAGCGCTTATTAACTACTTCGTGTAGATTTGAAAGCTTCGTTATTTTGAAAATGAAGCAGTATTCACATTATAGAACTAAAAGCATGGCACATACAATTTCGCGGAACGAGCACTAAAACGGGCCCATTACGCGGCGTGACCACAAACTTAACTCGTTTTATACTCTGTTTAACAATTATTACTCATTTTGTGAACGACAATTTCTCTCTGTAGATGTTTTTGCGAAAATTTTGTTGTATTGTGATCGTCGGTTCGCTCAATGATTGTTTTGTGAATAAGATGTTCAGCATTTTTTTTATTCTCCTTTTGGGAGTTTATTGAATTGTTGTAAGGTATTGGTGGTACTTTATGTCAACCTTCTTAAACTCTAAATTGTAATAGGTTTGTGTACAATCTCATAACAATTTTTTATAGTTGTTTCGTTCCTGATGAAGAATATTGTTTATTAAAGCAATAATTGGACGATTTGCCTAATATAGTCGTAATTTAATACGTAGACAAGAATTAAAAATATGTAGATGATAAAAAAAAAACAATTCAATAGGTACTTACTTATGTGTTTATGCCAGATTATGCTTACAATTTGAGTAGACCGTAAAAATTTCATACGAATTCACATGATGAATTCGAGCAATGCAAAGAAAGTCGGTTCGCAGCTAATCAACGTCAATCTACGGCATTTTAATTTTTAATGAAATCTCTGAATTCCTCAGCATCGGGAGCGCTATTAACATTGTAATGTTGTCGCTTGATTGCACACAAGTCTCGTGTGTGTGTTCATGGAAATACGTAATTGGTTTATCCCTACTACAGAGAGAAAGAAAGAAGGAAGAAAGAAAGAACATTTACAAAAGCGAAGTTTTCGGGAGATATTATCGTATTCCGATGAAGCCTTCAATAGTCTGTCTGTTTGTCTATATATATCAATATATCTCTTTCTGTCTGTTTCTCGTGCTACAACCACTTAACCGATTAGGATGAAATTGTGTACAAAGTTAGTTTGAACCCTAAGAAAGGACATATGATAGGTATTATTTTTTCTCGGAAATCCAAGGAGAACGGTAAATATGACGGTTTTATTTGCCTGCGACTTAAAGTAATTGAATCATTGAATCACCATATGCAGTCTCGTTAATTATTATCGGTTGAATATCGACTGTGAAGTGTATTATTAGAATAGGCATTCATTTGAATACATTTAGTGATGTGCGACTTTTCTCTTTAGCTATCGATAGCAATTCATGTTCTACTCGTGAAAGGATTGGTTAATTTGGCAAATCTAGTTTATATTCTTTTGATGTTTATAAATAGGTGCATATATGTAGTTCATGGATTTCTACCTTGTATAAATGCTTAAGATACCATGTATTTATTATTTAATTTATGACATTGTAGGAAATATTTTCTTTCCAGTCCCTGATGATCAATTTTTCACATGATTTAATAATGAATATGTCTTGTCTTTAAAATACCAAAAGTAAATGAAATTCTTACATATGTCAGTGTAAAATGTCTATAAAATATCGTTAAGGTAAGGTAGTGTTCGAGCTTATAGTATCAGGCTGGAGCTAAAAGCATGTCTGTTCAGACTTTTATTTTGTCCTTTTACTCTTACTGAAACTCACGACTTGATAAAGTGAATGGAAATCGTGTTAATTGAATTGTAAAATGTAAGGTTTTTACATGTATATTTTATTATGAATGAAATTCGTAAATGTGCATCGTGATATGGAGTGTCGTTAATATGTTTTGCTCATGTAAATTAATAAAGGGCAGGTGTTAGATTTTGACATCAAGCAAAAATTATTTGCTATAGTTATTGGCAATGTACTTTGATTAGAAAATCAAGCAGGAAGTGAAATATGAAATCCAAGCGTTTATTAGTAATATTACTACAAAACTACTAAACGTAGGTGATGCTATTAATAATTAAAGTAAAAGTATTATTCATATAAAATGTGTTGAGAAATACCTACGTAAAAACGTAGCAAGCGTATTGTTAACAGACAATTTAGTTGTTACGTCTGGTTACGAGCGCTCCATAATAAGGCATAAATCCAGTGGCATTATGCGTATCGCGTGTCAATCGAAAACTTACAAAAAAGATCCTAATGTACGAGAAAGTTTATTGTTTTGCGCCTTTTTGTTGAATTAACGAACAAAACAAAAGTTGTTAAATATGGCAGAGTTTAAAAGGTGACCAGAAAAGAAGTTTTGCATAAAATTGGTCCCAGTAGATTTATTTAAAACCTGGTGCACTATACTTGTAATATTCTTCTTGTAGGGGTGAAAGGTAATATTTCTTCAGGGAAAATCTTTAGAACAGACTGGCCGGTTGTCAGGCTTCAATAGATAACAAAGTGAGCAAAAAAACATCGTGTTATATATATCAGGTTAAGATGTCTTAAAGGAATAAATAGACAGACGAACAGGTCCGAGTGGCAAGGAGCCGCTGGACTGGTCGTACTGGAAATCCATGAGGGAGGCCTTCGTCCAGCAGTGGACGTCCCACGGCTGAAACAAAGATAGAAATAAAAGTAATACCACAATACTGGTTCTGGTGGTGATTAAATTTATAATTAACTGGTGTTTAAATGATTTAGTGGCTAGCATGTGGAACGTAATAACAGGCACACGGAATAAACATTTTGTCATCTCAGGGGACTTCTATTCACTGTGTTTTGACCGCAATTAGACCTATATTCTACTACTTTCTTATATAATATATAACGTGTTAATCACAAATAATTCGACATGGTTCACTGAATTGGGCAGGAAATTAAACCCACAAGGATGAATATCGTTCCCAAAACTGTCAAGCTAAATTGTGTTAATACTTTTCCTAAAATGCTCCTGTGATTGTAAGAGCAAAACCTTTTATGGTATGAAATGTCACACTTAAAAGGGTTTATTTGAGATACCCATATTTTTCAGTTGTGTATTTACGTTTGAAACCCTTTTGTGAAGCACTATTGTTTTTTTTAAATTGTTGTATGTTGCTCTTAAAGGAAATGTTCAAAGTGATATCGGAGATCAAGAATTTTGTTATACTGTTTGTAAAAACCGGAATGATGCTTATAAAATAATAGAATAATGTAATAATGAAATTTTATTAAAATTATTACTTTTCCTTAACTAATATATCCTCGTAACGTTCCAATCAGTTCCAATATAGTACCTACTGTATTTTTATTTGTTTTACAAAATGAAAAACATGGAATCGAACCCCATCCAATCAACAATGACCACTCCTAGTGGTGCATTAGCGTAATTGAGCCGAGGCGAGGGTAAGCAAGTCAATTGGGATTGAAAGCTATTTAATGAAGCAGAATAATTTACACTGATTTGTATTTTAAAACATACGTCTTGAAGGTAATATAATTATTAATTAATTGTTTATTTATTTAATTAATTATTAATAAAAAGACTTAACTTGAATTTTAAGGATATTTAATGAATTCGACGTTGTTCACCTATGAAATAAACTAACATAAAACTATGTTTCTTTAGCATAGTTTTATTTTTTGATAATTTTGTGTAACTGAATATGATGATATAGGAATTAGGCAATATCTGGTACAAACTATTGATTATGTTTTTAAAATACGAACGCTTCGCTACGATTTTGTAAATGTTTAATATCGTTACATATTAGAATTGAAATCCACGACCTAGATTTAAGACATACAACAATATAAAAATGTATCTAATTTAATGCCAGATTGTGAGTAATGAATTAATAAAACTTGAATATAGGTAACGTAACGAAATAATCACGAACAATTAATGAAACAATACAATTAACCGTGTCAAGAATCAGTTATATACGAAATGGAAAGCAACAAAGCCATATTGTCTGATGAAGGGTTGGCAGTGACCTCCATCGAACACAATGCGTGTGCTAAATATTAATCTGTGTTATACAGCTGTTATTTGGTTATTTTATAATATAGTGCTACTATGTTTTAATACAGTAGTTTTTTTGATGGAAGTAAAAGGTTTTTAGTAGTTGCAGAAGGTGTTCGACCACCTTTAACCAGTGAAAAAAGATGTAAGGCATCATGCCTATATTCCACTTGGAACGGCATATTATGTTTAAAACAAATAGCTTAGGCCCTGCGCAGACGGCACACTTTTTGTGCGATCGAGTCTGCGGCGCACAAAAAGTCTGCATGGCGCGCAAAAAGTCGGTCGCGGATTTTTCACAGACTCAACGCACACGACGCACATCTTCGATCATTTTGTCGGCAGAGCTGTAGGGACGTAGCCGCTATGGAAATCGTGTAAAGTGTGCGCCGTCTGCGTTAGCGCGCGTTGAAGCAAACGTTCAATTCTTTTCACACACTTTTGTGCGGAGCGGCGCGGTGCGGTCTGCCCGAATTACACGGATTTTTTGTGCGCCGGACTTTTTGCGCGTCGTGTGCGTTACTGCATATAATTTCATAGGTTCTATTTTCACAGACTAAAAAGTGCGTCACGGATAGTCTGTCGTCTGCGCATGGCCTTAACTTTAGTACCTGGTGCCTGGTGGTCTCATTATCTATATATACCATTCGGAAAATGTGATAAATTTCTGAAAATAAATTGTGATCTCCTCAATGCAATAAACAAATTTCGAGAGACATAAAATACTAAACAGTCATCAATATATTTATAGTGATACGTCACCATTTCGCAAAACGAATCCGTCTCTCCCCGTTGGTAAACTCCATCCAAATTTAGACAGCGGCTCCCACCGTTCGAGCCAGAATATCGAAATGTTCTAAAACCGTATTTTAATACATATTTACGTTTTTATATTAATTTTGTGGGAGGTGTTATTGATGTTGTGAATTGTTTTAAAAGGGTGGTGGGTAATAGAACGTAATTTTTTACGAGTTGAATATTGTTTGAGGTTTCAATTAAGTATTGTATTATAAGTTTTTCTTAGTTTTGTGTTTTGTTCTATGGGAATTAAGTGTGACCTCGTTAAGTATTAAAGATATTAAATTCAATTTGTTATAGGTACAAAAAAAAAAAAAACAAAAGAAAAATATCTTACAATGCATTCGATAGAGTCACAACAGTCAGCCAATTCATATTCAAACAAAATAAAGTGGAGTTATAAGTTTAATGTACAAATAAACCTCTGGAAGCAGAATTCAGATCTTTTAATTAAAAATTGAAACGGTTCCTTTGTTTTAACTAACGGCAACAAGTCATGCATAAAACCTACGGATTTGGGATGTATCATGTACATACATAGAGTATGTTTTCAAAGCACTTACGGTTATTGAGATTTAAAGAGGGTTTTTGGTTGAGGTTTCAATTGTTTTTAGAAAGGTTAACTAAAGCTACATGACGCGAAAATGTATGGCAAGAGTACAAAAACATTTCAAAGTTGAAATAGAATTTTAATAGGGATACGTTGAATATCTATCGTTATTACTAAGTAATTAATAGTTGTTTACTTTTGTTGTTTATATCTAATAATATAAACTATTTCTGTTTCTTCTGAGGCTTCAATTCTTTATCTATTGGTTGTGTTACATAACAATAATGAATTCACTATCTACTAAGATATACAACTACTTCAAGTCAAACCTCGATAAAAACTTTCGCTACTTCTAAAATGTCGTCACAGTCTTACGTTTTTACGCAAATATACATTTTAATGTGACTGCTTGTGAATGTAAACTCCTATAATATTATGTTGTTATAATACTTTGTTCAGGAATACTTCAATTGCCTTTCATCTTTATTCTAGATTATCTATACTCAAGTAAACGAAACGTTGCAAGTAACAAAACAGTCTAATTTGGTAGAGAGGCGCACGCGCATCATGCACTTGACAGATGAATCATGGCCGCAAGGACATTGCACTCGATTGCGTTGGGAGATGTATATTTTGGATTTGTCTTTGGCAATTTACGTCATGTGATATATCATATAACTATAGTGAGTTTATTCTATTCTCATTTTATTAACACTAGCTGTGTTTTACCCGCATTGCTCCGCTCCTATTAGTATTAGCTTGATGGTATATAGCCTATAGCTTTCCTTAATAAATGGGCTATCTAACACTGAAATAAATCACACTGAAACACTGAAACGAATCGGATCCGTAGTTCCAGCGATTAGCGCGTTAAACAAACAAACTTTTCAGTTTTATATTATTAAGTAGAGATAGATGATGGTAATTTCTATATAAGTAGTTTACAACTTTCAGCACTAACCTCGTCTTTGTATACGCTCCCTTGTTTAGGAAAGAAATTTCGCTCCATCGCTTTATACATTAGCTATAAGTTTATCACACTGTCCAGTGTCCACAAATCTCAATGAAGTTCGCTACAAAGTTTACCAACGCCTTCGGTTCTCCAATAAAAGTCTCGTAAAATCTCTTGCGGAAAATCACGCTTTTACGTCGCTTGCAAGATCCGGCTCGAAGGACCTTTTGTGTGCGATCGTTATAGTTTTATGTTGGGCGTTTGATGTGTTGGAAACAAGATCATTGTTTTGTCTTACGTGTTTGGAAAACAATTATACTGTGAATATGCATTTAATTGAAATTGCGAAAGAAGATACAAAGTTCATAGTGGAAGGCGTCATGATTTTTTTTTATCTATATTTGAAAAAAATGTTCTTGCATATTAAAATTACGTCATACTGAAACAAGTTTATGATATAATGCAGACAGTTTTATTCATGCAAGTTTCAATGCCGATAAGTGAAATGTAGCAAGGCTGTGTCAGAAGGAAGGACCTTGAAAAGGACACACAAACAACCATTTTAAGTATGCAAAATAAACATTCCGTATAAAAATATGTGCTAAGGCTACGGATGTATGCTTCGATAACTTTTCAACAGTTTTAAACAGTTATTCATGTATTTCTTTGTTTGTGTTTACACACGGAAAGTAAGTTAAGGTTTTTCGTGCGATTTATTGATATCAAGGTGTTAAACGCTTTATCGGCCGCACCTTCGTTAATGTGTGGATATAATGCGATTATATATTTTTGGTTCAATTGGGTATTATGTTTTTATTGTTATCAATATAACTGTTTTGTGTATCACTTTTGTTGGAAACGTCGTGTCGTACTAATATAGGATTTCCCGGTGGTCGATTTTGACCTCCTCACTCTTAGGGCTCTTACCTAAGTTCTTCTGCATTTACCTATTCTGATTCGACAAATATGTATAGGTAGTAAATACGGAAATAGAGATAATACGTATTATGTACGTTTATCATCTGAACACTATAATATTTAGATTACTTGCCTACTGTTTATTAATATATGAATAATAAATTATCTGCTGCGGTTTATTGTCAAGTGTATATATATATATATATATATATATATATATATATTACCTATATATAACACAGTATATATCTGGGATATAATACAGATATCGTCTTACTACTAGGGTTCCGTATTGCCAAAGATATCCTACGGAATCTTTTAAATCTTTTCCTAATTACACATTGTGGAAACTAGTCCATCTGAGATTTATTGCGGGAGCGCTATAAAAGATGCATTGTTTGAATGTCTAAACGGGACTAGATTTTCTGATATCGGACCACACGCATGTGTGATTCATTAGGACTCCCAGATGTTTTTCTGTACGTACTTTATGCGTATGGTTTCATCTGGGTATAAGCTATAAAGTATAAAGAGACGAAGAATGTATGGTGTTAAAGTACATGTTGCTTATGTCTTACTTGTTAACTTTCTTGTGAAATATTTTACGGCAATCCATAAAGAAGGAATTGAGCAGAGGAGTTAAAACCATTTTGGTAAACTTTTGCTTTGAAATTAAATCAATAAATAAATCATTTATTGTCACAAAATAATAATTAATAGTATATTTACAATTATTGACGATACTGCGTAAACTACCAATTTTAATACGAATTAGGTAATGAACTCTCGTAGGAATTATTATAATGTACGTGATCAGATTTGTGCGTGATTATTCTGTCTCCCTCCGAAAATAAATCTATACAGATAATAGATATGCTAAACAGTCTCAATAGTTCGTCGTTCGAGTTTAATAGTTTTAGTTAAACTTGGCTCGATTGTAGACTCCAGTGTAGTATCACTAGTGGGTTATGGGAAAACTGCTAACTATCTTTGATGTTGGTTGCGGTTTAAATTGATTTAAGTGTACGAGAATGTTAGTGATAGTTGTTGTGTAGGTACCTACTAGTTATGGATGTGTCCTATACATTCATTAAAATATGGTTTTAATGAGTGTGATTTTTTAGTGTTGTTTGCTTTATTTGAATATATAGAGATTAATAAACGGAGAACTCATACTTAGTAATAAATGCGATATCAATACGAAAAATATAAGATTTCTATATTATTTAGTATTTACTTAGGTAGTTATTAAAATGGTTATTGGTTATAGCTTTAAATGTACTTATCGAAGAATGTTATAAACGCACCCAACTCTTCTACCGCCTACAAACTTATGTAGTAATAACACATATACTATCAAACAAGACGAAACTATTCACAATTATTCAAATGCAAGTGATTAGATTTGTTTGTGTGTGGATGTGGCTATAGCTACACGTGTGTGTGTTTGTAAATATACAGAGATAAATGGAACGCCTACATTGTAGTAACGTATATATCTCAAATTAACGGTTAAAGTTTTAAGTTCATTGTTTGAGATATGAAATAAAACTGCAATGGACGTAAAACACAATAGATTGAGTATGTTATGTAATTGGCTATGTGCATTGTATCCGCACGGACCTTATCGTTGCAGTTTGTAATTTTCTGATAACCTACTTGTATTTTCAATTCATACACGTGAATATTATACAACGTATTTGGCTAAAGTTTGAAAGTATTCGCTAAAATGTTCAATTCGAAATCATACGACACGCTTTAGTTTCAATAAGTGTTCGACAAATATTCTCAGTTTTTCCGACATTGGCAAAGCTAGCTCCTTTACAGTTTTACTTTACCCATATGAGTGATATTAATAGTAAATCTCAGTATTCGGAAAGTTCATCAAAATATATGCATATGCTCAAAATAATATAATAGCTATCTCGGATGAAATCGAATGAAATTTTTGTCCAATATTCCAAGTTTTTTCCGACACAGCTCCCTTACAGTTATACTAAACCCATTTAAGTGATATTAATAACAAATAATAGGTCATAATCGATATAATGTGCACAAAGTGTGTCAGGGTCGCGATCGTGGGTGGGTTTGAAAATAGTCTCCATTGATATAGGCATGATGGAGTGAATTAGTGACAGTTGAACGCGTTTCTATATCAAAGACAGCGACGAAATAAAAAGCTGTTGGTCCTTTTGTTAAAAGTTATAGAGGTATGAATATGTTAATTACCTATACCTACAATAGAAGGTGAAGTCGGAAGATGTGGAAATTGTTCTATATGTCACGTCAAGTACAAATAGTTTTGTAGTTACGGTTATGAAGTTCTTTTCAACCGACTTGGGAGGTTCTCAATTTGATTAAATTTTTCTTGGATTTGCTACGTCAGAACTTTTGAGTAGGTAAATCGATTTTGATGATTCATTTTATTGTGAAAGCTAGTGCTTTCCGGTTTGCTCTAGTTACCTAATGTTGTCTATTTCTGACAATTTGAAGGTACTTCGTTTTTTTTTAATAATTATTTTTTTGACAAATTATGTGAGATATCTAATGGAGAATGCTACTCGAATGCAACTAAATATCAGAACTTTAAATTGAATAACCAATGAGAGGTTTTTGAACCTAAATTAAATAGTATAAATTAAATAGTATATTTGCTCCTTTAATATAATTATTTCTATTGTTGACGATAGTTATCTTAAAAAAACAAAAGTTAGGATTAAGATAACGGATACGGCAATCTCAAAGAGCTCCTTTGATGTGTATACTTAGAGATATACATCGCTTATCGGATGGCGTATAAATAGTACTTAGTAGGCTTATTTAAATATTTAAATGAAGTAAATAAAAGTATGTAGAAATAATCTTGATATACAGGAGTAAATTGAATTGTATTGGTGCCAAAAATCAAATCTATACAAATATTATAAAGAGGAAAGGTTTGATTTTTTGTTTGTTTGTTTGTTTGTATGAATTGAATAGGCTCCGAAACTACTTGGCAGATTTGAAAAATTCTTTCACTGTTGGAAAGCTACATCATTTCTGAGTGACATAGGCTAGGTTTTATCCCGGAAATCCCACGGGAACGGGAACTATGCGGGTTTTTTTTTGAAAACGCGGGCGAAGCCGCAGGCGGAAAGCTAGTAATTAATAAGCGAGATACACATGTTAAACTAAATATTATCAGATAAAATAATTGTCATACAACAAAATCATTTCTCTTCTTGATAAGTTTTTGGCTATCAATTTTATCTTACTTTGCATAGCGTGCCTTAGGAAATGGATTTATCGAGAAAATAGGGTGTTTTCCACTCAATAAATACCTATAATTTGATGTATTTTCTCAGCTTTGGTTCTCTTGTTTTAATGTCATTAAATATAGTTATAATGCTTATTATGTATGAACTCATTCATTATGAAATTATATACACCAGTTACCTCTCATAGTTTATGAGTCAATTTATAGATTGTAATTCAGTATGTTTGTATGTGGGTGCAAAATTATGTTTCCTCTATATGACAGCAAAACTAAAGATTCTGATAAACGAGGCTTATGGAAGTTTTATAGAACTATATATATGACTTAAAAATGATATGCTGGGCAATTTATAAACTTGTAATCGATACACGTTGCAGTATCTATTGTTTAATTATTCATCAAAGTATACAATGTGTAAAAAGGTAGATTTATTTTTTAAATGAAGAGAATCAGTGCATTGGGACAACTTTGGACATTTACATGCAGAGTTTTACACCCCAGCTTCTTTACTTTTTGAGAGAAAATAAGCGTTATAAAAGACGAAGAAAAACTTCGTCTGAAAATTTATGCATTATATTTATCAAGTTAATAGTTAGCGTATCGTTCCTATTAATCCTGTTGACTGTCCGTAAAACTAGTTTCTTTATTAAAATAATGACTATGAATATATTGTCACGCGACATAGCATACGAGGGTCAGGGGTGTTGACCTTATGGAGAATAAAAGGCTCTTTGATGTAGCCAGATAAACTAAATGGATTTATAGTTACATTGGAACTTATAGCCATCTTTAAGAGGGAAGTTTGTGATTTGGCTGTTACGTATCGCGCTATTTCGATCCATTAGAGATTAAGGCTTTAGATATTGTTGAATGATCTTGGAGAAATAAGAAAAAGTTAAGTTCACTGACAAGCTATAGTCGGGTTAATTACAAACAAAAACGTCAGATGAAGAAGACGAACTTCTTGGTGCAGGCTTGTAAGAGAAGCTTAAAAATATGTGTTTACTCTTGTCATTTTAGTATGTTCCATAAGTTTTCTAACTCTTTAGTTATGTATTCAATATTCTTTAACATGTACGATTCAGGTACGGGTGTAATTATAATACTTCGTGGCATGTCCTATGGTAACATACCTTTCTAGCAATCTATCTTGAATTTCCATTTTATTTTATCACTGTCACAAGTTTCCAGGATGCTACATGTAGTGTCCTGTGTCGTTTATATCTTGATTAATTTGCTTATATATGTACATCATATTATATCTATACATAGTACGTGCCTTATATTTGAATGTATCATAAGTAAATACAAGACCAGGCAATACCGGTAAGATTTCCTCATCATCTGTATCAACATAACGACAGAATATTCATAGTCATAAATATTAATGGAATGTGTTTTCCAGCTTGTTCCAGTTTAAAATAGTGAAAAATATTCCGTGTCTAGTTATTTCAGAAAATATTCTTTCAATTAAGGTCAGTGGGGCAAAAATGTAGCAAATTTATTAGATTTTTACAAGGCCTAAATATGTCAGTGAAGTACTGCATTTATTGACCTAGAAGCGGACATTTGGCACGTTTCTGATGCTGCATTGCTGCACCTCGATGGAGCGGCTCCGTGACCGCCATTATGGCTCTATCATAAAGAGGGCTTATGGAGTTACGTAGATTGATATACTTGATTTGACACGGAAGCTATCGATATGATGCAAGATTTGAAGAGGACATTTTAAGGGCCATTTGATTTTATTATGGTGGGTTGAGAAGTTAGATTGTTTCAGAAGAATATCGTGTGATCTTCTTGTCATGGAATTCGTATGCGTACATACAATATGTTTTTATTATTCCTCTAAAATTCTTTTGATTTATATTTATAACACATAGGTAAACGTAACATAACATTTGCAACATGTTACCCTGGTATGTTCATTATAAGAAAATTTCTTCGGATAATCATATTTAATATGATTATCCGGTAACATGTAATCAGAAATTCAATCATGAATTAAGGGATTCCATAAACATAACGAATTCCCTACGTGGTAAGTCAATAAATTTCGGGCTATCGGTTGCCGCGGGCTAGCCTGTTCGGATTTGTAATTCGTATAGATGGACAGAACAGTTTCGCTTAGATTAACAGATTAATACAATTCCTCTGCTGTTGCTTTAATTAAATTTAGTCGGTTCTTCATTGTAGCACTTCGAGTCGGGGAGAATTTATAGGGTAAATGATTTCGATACAAACTTTTTGAATTAGCAGTTGCAAAGAAAGAATGTTGTGGAATTTAGACGAAGCATATTTCTTGGTCAAAGATCATAAAATAATAATGATACTTCTATGAATATTTTGTTGTTATAAAATATGTTACACCAGCTTTCCGCTCGCGACTTCACCCGCGTTGTATAAAACCTAACAAATTATATAATAAATCATTTCTCGAGAACCATTCTTTTGATTGAAAAAACCCCTATCAGAACGCATCGAAATCTGTTGCGTAGTTTTAAGGATCTAAGTAGATACAGAGACGGCGGGAAGCGACTTTGTTTTATTCAATCTAGTGATCAAAATATGTATGTATATGCAATATTAAGTAACACGAATCAGATAGTGAAAGTGAAACTCCTTCGAAGAAGACGTCTGTAATGCAACTAATTAGCGGTTATTTATTCTATTTCTCAAACCCCTTATTTATTGCGTCACGACTTTGAAATATTATCTATGATAATAATCCCACTGTGTTCGGTTTCACATCTGTTAGTACAAAAATAATATCGGGCACTCCCATGTGTCTTAATGTATGACATAATGGTGTAGGTTTTACTGATTTTAAACCAGTCCTGACAAGTTTTAAATTAATTATAACTAGACATACGTATGAGTAAGAAATAGCCACTTTAGATAAAATCGTACGAATTGTAATTTAAAAGTAAAAGTGCTTGGGAAAGGAGTTGAATTTTGGAGAAAGGAAAAATAATCTAATCAGTCATCAATGCTAGTGCTTCTTTTTGAATTCAGCAACATTCCTTTAGTTAATTAGTGGGAAGTGACTTAAGCTCCTGGGAATTAGTGCAATTAATAAAAATTCAGTTTCAGTTCTATGGAAAAGAAATCACGCTAGGCTTTCGCACTAAATGGACAGACCAATTATAACAGGGAATTCTGAGCAATCATTATTATTCTAACTTTCCCTGGTAAAAGTGTATGTGTGTGTAAATATCTCACAAGATATTCCTTTCAATTGATTGCCAGCTGCTAATTTTCCTATCTTAGTTGTATTAATTAAAACGTTATCACAATAGAGAATAATTAAAACAGCTCGTTTGTAATCTACTTCAGATTAATTAGAATTATTTAACAGGCGATTTGTAATAATAGAAAACGTTTGACCTTAACGTTAATAATTGGAGTGGTTTGCGTTTAACCCAGATCGTAACTGAAGAATAATCCGCAAGAAACAATGCTCTGCGGTTGGATTACCGCAAATAGAGAATCTTATTACTTACAAGCTACAGTGGAGAGGTCTTGGCCGTTTTTCAGCGCAAATTGCCCGTGAAACTTTTGTTTTCACTCTCGTCTTTTGGAATCTTAGATAATCCTTGCATTGATTGTGCATGGGGGGTTTCGTTGTCTTCGTTTTCGTTTTGTAATTGCTTTCATGGTGTAGTTTTCTTCTTGTTTTTGGGAATTTAGACTTATGTGTGATTTAAATAGATATCCATGTACGAATCTATTCTTGAGTCTATAATCTATTTGACTATTTTAACATGATAGTTCTGAGATATGAAGGTAATGATTTCAGACTTCTTTGCTACTTTATTTTCATTGTACTTGGTGTTGATTTGATAAAAATATGTATATTAATACTTTTAAAATATTACAATGTGTATCAAATATAGTATTTGCGTATTATAGCACCGTAACAGGCAATCTTATACATTTTGATACAACTTATATCTTTACACATGTTCGAACATCCAAGAGTTCGCTCGAACATTTCAGTCACGCATCCCAAGACAGTATCGTGACATAAAAAATAACTGTCACAGAAACCGCGCGTTTTTACGAGTTCATTTATACCGTCTCGACGGCACATTTATTATAGTCTGTTTATTACTTGGACACATGTTGATCAGTACGATCGTTCACTTTCGCTATTTGTCTGTTTTGAGCTGGGGAGAATTAGGGATCAGCATAGGGATCAGTTTTGGAATTATATTCAGTTGCTGTTTCAAGAGTTTTAGTTGGTAGAAAAGATAGCCAGTTCAAGTCAAGCCAGTAGAAGAAGTAAGAACAGCTAGTTATTTGAAGGTAATAGCAGACTTTTGCATATATAAAACATATTACAACATATAAAACATATTTGCGAGTAGGTAGGAATAGTCCTACCTACTCGCAAATATGTTTTATATGTTGTAATATGTTTTATATATTTTATACCAATTTATCTATATAAATTGGTATAAAATATATGCTTGAACGTGTTATTGTTGTTTGTACGAACCCTTTCTTGGGCATATTATATAACACATTTGTTACTTTTTAATTTCAAGCCATATTTGCTGAAAATGCAAATTCATGTTTGTCGATAACTGAAAGCGAGTTTCCAGATAAATGACCTGAATTTTAATGTATTGCTACGTGTAGAAGTTTCTCTGTTGCAATACACTTAAATTAAGTTTTCATAAAGTCCGAGGGAATGAAATGTGTATGTACAATATACATGTCTATATTCATATACGTAGACCACTTGTTTTTTGAAAACATGTTTATGGTTTATCTTTCAAATGTATTCTACAAACTATACCTAAGTAATTACTATTTACTATGTGTTTTTACGTCATTAATTAAGATCTGAATTCTCACTTTAAGTGTTAATCCCTGAAAGCAATGTTATTAACCAATCTACGAGTAATTTCCTCTAAAAATCAAAAGCGTTTCATTCGTTATTGTTAGATTCATTCAACACGAATTAAGCATCAATTAAGGCATTAGCACGATAGGATTATCAATTATAATATTACATAGGATTAGTTAGAGTACGCAGTTGTTGGAAATTGAACCTTATTGCCTAATAGTAAGGTTGTATTTCAGTTGGCTTGAGGGTTGACCGCGGCTCACTTATCGGGAAATCAATAAGCAAGTTCACGGGAAAGGTTCATTGCGAGTGAACAATACCAGCCCATTATTGTATAGCTTGAATATATTTTCTGTTATTTTGTTGGGAATATAGCTCGTTTTAATGCTATTTTTGTTATCGGCTTTTGTTATAGTATGTGTTTTTATAGCTGCAGTATTTACTAGGTATTTATAGGTTATGTGTATTGCATAGTATTTGAATTTATGTATCTTCTTGATTTAATTATAAAAAACCTAGTGTATTTTAGAAGTTAATGAATTTAAATGTCTGTTGAAATTAATACTTTAACTTAATTAATTGCACTATGAATTATACCCGAGTAAAATCAAGCACAAGATGTTTTCATTAAAATTAATAGCTGAACTGCAGCGAAAAAAAAATTCTATTTTAATTTTATGAAATGTGTTTTTAAGAATTAAGTTGGTCAATTTATTACTTCAAAACCGGCTACATATGAGTTCATGTGAATAAATTATTAGTCAATAACATAATATTATCTAATATTATACAATCTAAACATTTGTACCATAATCGAGCAAAATATTCGAATGTTCGGTTCCGCTGCTTCCAGTCAGCAATTGAATTAGTTTTCTCGCAGGAAAATGCGAACAGAATTTCCATAACAAACTCGAATTTATTACAGAATTGAGAATACATGCAGAATCTTCTAATATATAAAATTCTCGTGTCACAATGTTAGTTACCATACTCCTTCGAAACGGCTTGACCGATTCACATGAACTTGGTGTACTTTGGTAGGTCTGAGAATCGGTCATCTATTTTTCATACCCCTAAGTGATAAGAGTAAAGCTGAACAACGTTTGCCAGGACAGTATAATAACATATCGATCGGTGCACCCGACTTGCACTCGAGTTGTATAAATGGGGGTTAATTGTTGAAATGAAATTAGTATTTATTCCAAGGCTTGTAAGGTTTACAATCGTTGATTAGATAATAATGGGGTATTGTGCAAGGGGCAGTTATGCGTTTTGCGTGATCAGTGTTTCTATGGGTGGTTTTAACTAGTTTTTTTGGGGATCCCTGTCAAGTGTGTTGTAGGGCAAGTTTGTTTGCGAACTTGGCTTGTTAAAAGCTTTTTTGAATAAAGTATTCTGTGACGTAAAACTTTATTTTAAAATAGTATGGTTGATATGAAATTTATAAATTTAATGCCTCTTGTGTATTTTTTAATTTGTTCTCTAGATAGGTATTCTATCTTATTTATACTAAGTATTTTTAATTTATGTTAATTTTATTAATTTATTATTCTTTGTTCCAGGTACCTACAATCATTGATTTGATAGGTGAGAATGAAAGTTTATACATCGCTGATACCATTGTGCCAATATTAAATTTCCAGGATAAACATTCCTTTATTATTGTAGTCTTATCCTTTTCGAAATGGGTACGTTATACGATTAACTATATTCAATACGAATTCAATACTTAAATGTGCAATAGCAACTTCTTGCATTCACTTTCAAATACGTATCTATTTTCAGTGTATTCGGAAGATATATTGGCTTGTAAATAAGTTTAATCCGATGCGTAATTGGTGCAGACTTCAAATGTAAGCTTGCCTTTCTATTTGGTTAAATGTGGGATTTGCAATCTCTTGTTATTTTGTGCATGTAGTTGCGTATATTCTAAAATAATATGTTGTTTTTTATATTTCGTTTTAAAGCATTCAAATGCTAATGCTAATAATATGCTGCTATTTTTCTAATGGGTATGAGTAATGATGATTTATCTGAAAAAATGATTCTTTGATGATGCTATACTTTTTAAATTCAAAAATTTATACACACACTATAAATATAATAAAGCTTTAAATGTAGGTACTTAGTAGGTTAGTTAGTAAGGTCAAGCAATATTAACGTGTGTGAACCTAGTTTCTTTGCAAGTTAGTTCAATTTTGTTTAGAGCTAATAATTAAATTAAATTAAATTTATTTATTTTCTCATCACAAATCTACAATCAATTCATTGTTAATCTATATATCTTAACACTAACATTTGTGAGAGACTGGTGCCCGCGATAAGTATAAAATACTTGTGTTACGGGTCACCAGGCCCCCAAGCATTAACAATCACATCTATCAGATAAACAATGAACGTGAACATTAAATGAGGAAGAATTAAACAAATAATGTTTTATGAATCTACTTATTATTTGTTTCTCGTAAGTTTATCAAAAAGATTTATCTATTAACGTCATTGCAGTTATGCATGTGTTATCATAATTTGCAATAAGATTAATCTTTCATATCTAATTTACTGTTAAATAAACGATATCAAAAATATCTAAAATAGGATCACTATTACTCACATAATTAGGTTGTAAGAAGGGCTTTCGATAGTCGAATAAGAGGAGTTTTCCCTCTATAGTGTAGTGTCGTTTTCCATACATTCATTACAATGTTTCCTGGCCCTTTGTTAATTTGTAAAGCGTGTAAAGGTATTGTTCGAGTGAGTGCGAGTCAACCACCTGTGTGTTACGAAATCTTTCTAGATTTTTAGTTTATTTTGACTCTTATAGGGTCTAATTATGGTAGATGTGATGGCCGTAAAGCCTGTTACAAATGACCCACAAAATTTCGGGTCATTTGTAACAGGATGGCGGTTCTACAGGGGTCTTAGTACGCAATGACAAAAAGAAAAATGATGGTCAGAACGCTGATACCGAATGCCTTAAGATACTGTAATATTTATATTACAGTATCTTAAGATAAAATATTATAGTAATCTTCACCGTTTGTGACGCGCTTTATTGTAGGTGTTGATTTTAAAATTGTTCGTTAGTTTTGTAGTTAATTAGGTAATATTGAGTTTTAACGTAGTTTCAATTTCCATTTGAGAATTTCATAATTATTAATAATCATTATTAAAATACAGTAAATATATATTATACTGGCTTTCCGCGTGCGGCTTCGCCCGCGTTTTCAAAGAAAAACCCTCATAGTTTCCGTTCCCATGGGATTTCCGGGATAAAACCTATCCAATGTATTAATCCAAGTTCAATCAATCTCTATGTGTGCTAAATTTCATTGTAATCGGTTCAGTCGTATTTTCGTGAAAGAGTAACAAACACATACATCCATCCTCACAAACTTTCGCATTAATAATATTAGTAAGAAGGATAGGAATTAGGATAGGATAGGATGTTTAGTGCCAGGGTGTTGAAATATCCGCTTCATTTAGAAATGATGATCAATATTCGTATATTAGGTTATGCACGAATAAGTATCAAAAGCTGATATTCTCGGAACTAGCGGTGGAATTTGAATTCTCGCTTTGACATGAGGGTTTAGTGGTATTTCCTTGTCAAGAGTTGATCGGCTTAATTATTCACAACTATCCTTATCCTACTAATATTGTATTATAGACTGGATTATTATATAGGCTTCTTTTTAACCAGGAACTTACTACTACATAATAGGAAATTATAAGCTTTTATATCAATGTATTTTTAATGCAGACAAAAGAATAGCGTCAATTCTCTCTTCGCTGCGCGATCAACTGACAACTGCCCGCACTGGGGAGAGGACGTGTTCGCGAATAGTGATGTGCTAGTTGATCTTGATTCCATCTAACACCACTTAGATCTACTGTACTATTATTTTACAACTAAGTATTCGTTTTCTCATTTGGTCTCTCTATGTTTAATTTTACGTTTTATTTTAACTTCATGTTTTAGAATGTTCATACATTTGCAACATGTTTACTTACTAATTTATAGCTTAAATCTCCAAGCTATTATAATAACAATATTTATAAATATGCAATTAATCGATAGCGAATTATTACGCGCTTCAGTAACTCTGAATCGGCTTTAGTGGTGAATAAAGGGTCAATTAATTGCTTTTACGATTAATTAATGTACTCTATTTGTATTGAGCTATCAGTTCGATATTAATTACAAAGTATGAGTTTATAGTGTTGTTGTATTTTATGTTCTTGTTATCTCAGTAATAGAGCTATAATGGCTTGGAATTAGGAGTAGAGATTTGTTGATGGTATATTGTTGAATTTTAAAAGGACGATTCTGAAGATTTTGTCCGTATCAAATGCAATTTTAAATTATGGTCACAGTTTTATGTTGCTCGATTAATGAACGATGTCCTTAAATGCATATTTATAGTTTCCTCGTAACTGTATACCTCTTAAGTAAAACCTTATTAAAATTTAAAACTGATAATTTACCGTCATCATCACATCATGCTATATGAACGGGACGTCATTACAATATAAACGTGTTACAAGAACCACCAAAGAAACACCGTTTCAATTACCTTTACCAGTAGATATCCATGCCTTCTAACTTAATTGATAACAGTTTTAATTGTACCCCCGTTAGCACGAAACCGGGGCTCACCATATCTGCCATTGTCTCGCCCGATTTGGAAAGCCATTGTTGTAAGATCATTGTTTTCTTGTTAAGGTAATCACGTGTGAGGGGGTCAGTTTTTCGGGTTGACTGTACAGCACTAGCAAAGTATTGTGGAAGTATGATTTGCTTGATTTGCTTTTCGCCTCCTTGCTACATTGGTTGACGCATGATCGTGATTCCCGGTGGAGTCAAAGGGAAAAAAATAAAAATGTCTCGGTCTGGCAGGAATAGAAGGCTGATCACCTACGAAAGAAATCGATCAGTGAAACAGATGTATACGTAATGCATCTGCCCCTTATCCCACTTGCGGACACGGGACTTTGCTTGAATGATGTAACGTATGTACTACCTACCACCTTTTGATAAGGAACTGCTTGTATTTAATGATTAGAGGCGTGTGTTTTATGCCGTTAATGGGTCTTAATGTAAAATTAAAAGGTATGGCATGATTGTCCATGGCATATGTGATAAAACATCATGATTATGTTTACTTCTTGAAAAAAAAACAGGCAAGGGAATAGAGAGGTTTACCTTATGTGATAATGATTTCATAAAACATGCTCTGCTATTGATTTAATAGGCTTTTTAAAGTTAGGTTAGATTTCTACTCTATCTACTGTGTACAGTTGAAGTCAAATAAATATGAAAATTATTAGATAAATTAATACCAATTAAATTCCTATTGGTATATATGTATAGGTTACTTAAACATAATTTGAACGAACAGCGTGTTTCATAGAAATATAGTGTATGGTATTCGTTTAACAAAATTATTACAAAAGTAAATTTATGTGTTTATATGGTATGATTTTGTATATTAGATTTATAAAACTAGCGTTTAAAACATAGTCAATATAGCTTCCCTGTCATTTGGTTTATTCAAATCCCTTTAATGGGTGAGGGTAGCTGACAAATTGCCTGCTGGCCAGACGGGGGAAACGCAGGGGCGTGGGTTCGATCCAATATTTGTTAGTTAACCAATAATGCTTTGGTGAAATATGGCTTTCAATATGTGATATATTTAAGGGGGATTTTAGTAAAGGTGAATTTTAATGTGGTTCGTTTTGGTACCTTCAAAATATGTGCATTTCTTTGTTTCAAAAATCTATAAATGGTAATAATGTGAAGCAGTAAAGATAAGAGACGGGTCTATTTAGATTCTAGTTAAACTGATCAGATAAATATAAATACAAATCAAAACGGGACTTTATAATTACAACAAAAATTGCAACAGTCTTTCATATTTTCAAGTTTAAATTTACTACATTTAGGCATACGCAGCAAATTGCTCGTAACGTTATAGTACCTAACAATCAGGTGATGCCTCAACCCCACCTTCAGGCTTCATGTAAACTATAAAATAAACGAAGGTTACAAGTAAAGTTTTTTCCCTTTTCTAGCGGCAGAGGGATGAATATTTATAGTCGCATAAACGTCACAGGCTTTACACCTTCCTCATCAGGCTTGTGAGATTTTACGAGGTGCGTTAATAACAATGACTTTACCTTTCCTTAAGTAATATTTTCCCTTTTGCAGTTATATTACCAGTGTAGGACCGTGATGGCGCGAGGCGACCTATATAGCGCTGTCATTTTTCCACACTGGATGTAATACTGCTTTAAGACACATTACGGGGGCAGGTGTTTGTAAAAGCAAGAGTAAATTAACTTTGTTTGAACGTTTTAGGTGAAGAATGTTTAAGTACTTCTTAATCTGCTCGTTGTTAGGTTTCAATTGAAGTTGTTGAGTTTCAATACTAGTAACGTACTTCAGGTTTATCTTAGGCCAGACGTATTTTGATTGCTAGTACCACTTAATTAACGCATGTAAATTACAAAATACATAATATAATGTACTTAATTGTATTTTAAAGCAGATAATTTAATAATAATTTGTTTCAATAGTTCTGTGAACAAACTGAAGTATTTTGTTCTGTTTGACTTTAGTTTCTGCTAGATATATGTTTGATCGGTGTGATTTTTTCAAGGAGTTATTTGTTCGTTAAACTTATAATATGTTATATTGCGATCTACTGTTTTGCTTGAAAAATTAAATTTATAATTACTATTTAATTTATTACTTAAAAACATGTGTAAAATGATATAAACTTTGAAAAATATACCTACAGGAAAAATCTGATGAATTTAACGAGTTAACCAACTCATGAAAAATCAAGCGATAAATAAATGGGTTTCCTTTTAAAAGGTAATTGTATTATGTTTTCGGTATGATGAATTTTTTTAATAAATCAAAGGAAAGTTCGTACACTTTTATTGTACGGTGTAGGTACTGCGGTCTGCCAAAATAATGAATAATTCATATAAAGCGGATGGATAGCTTTATGTTTTTAACAAAGTTCTAGACTGCGTTGTAATTTATTGTGAAATTGGATATTCCGTGGTACATTGTAAGCCGCAGATACGCTTTTCGTAAGGCCGAAAAAATCTTACTTGGAAATTTGACAGCGTTTTGTCTTGTATGAGGGTAGAATAAAGAAGTAATACTTGTTTATTATTTTCTGTGTAAGAATTAATAATATTAGGTATACGTAATAATGGTTATTGACATACATAGAAATAAACTAAATCAGGTTAAATAATTTGTGGAAAAACAAACAGGACAACTAATTAGAAGAACGAAACAACCAACATTTGTATTTCAAATTAATTTGGTAAACAATAATGTAGTTAACTAGAAAGTATGCTATTGACATATTTGTTGTAAGAATTTTCCAGAAATTTCGAAGTGAATTGCATGCATTGCTTTTTTATTAAAACAACGACCCTTAAAGTGCGACTCATAAGCACTTTGTATTGAACTATACACCCTATGGTGTAGAAGATTGGATACATTTTACAACACCGAGTGGACGTAATTAACCGTTCAAAGAAAATTGGCCTTTAAATAAGTTTCCCTTAATACGTTTGTTGCTTGATAACGAGTTTATGGATTGAAATGGAAAATTGCGCCGGGAATGCGCCCCTGGATTAGGGTTGCTATCTTTTAGTTATCATTGAACAATAACGTTAATTTATTTTCAAGATATATAGAAAAATATAATGCCCATATTAAGTAATATGTAAGTATTTAATAATATAAAATACCTCGATGCAATACTAGAAAATTTAAAATGGAATTTTTGACCTTGTAAATCGCATTTTATAAACCTATCTATTGTATTAATATTAAATTGTTTTCAAAAATATTTGCTACCTATTCATCGAAATATAAAACACCAAGGGTGGCAACCCTATCGCGCCCCACGTCGGGCGCCAGTTAGTGGTGCCGTGGGACAATTTATGTGCGTTCAGTGTTTACATTTCCCTTATTGAAAATCTGATTATATTGCATGCAAGTGCTTTACTTTATCATCGTGTAGTTTACTTTGCTCGGTTACCCAAAAAATAAACGTCACCGTTTAAACGGATTGTTTAAATCACATAGCTAGAACCCTTGTAAATGTTATATGTATGTTTAGTTGTTTCACGCTAAAATCCTAAATATCTTTATTTTGCCCATATATGGTTAGTCAGGTGTTAGCGTCATTTCAATACCGTCACGTCATGAAGTAATGCGACGATTTTCTTTTAGCTATCTTTGAAGTTTTACTTCTGACACGTGTGCACGGTACACACGCTCTGTTTTTTAAATATGTGTGGTCAATGGTCAAGCCGACTTATTATTTTGGTGCAGTCAAATAGTTCGTTTAATAAATCCTAATGAATAATAACACTGTATCATTTCTAAAACCTTATTAACCAAACTGGGGTAGGGGTGGGTCAAACTTGATTGGAATTTACGATCATTTTAACAGTTCTATTAAGATATATTACAAATGTTTGGGGAAATAATCCTGTTTTGAAAATGTTTATATCGTGATTCAGAGGTATAATAGTAGTTTATTCTCCTAAAGTCCTGTGTAAAATATTCCCGATTAATTAATTATTAATTATTGTCTCCGTGAGATAGAAGAAGTACGTCGCTTTCAAAATATTGTTCCTGTCTTCTTACGAAAATACACACCTAGAGATATCTTATTAGGAATCGTTAGCCATCATAATACTAGCTGTGCCCTGCGGTTTTACCCGCAGCCTATAGCTTTCCTCGATAAATGGGCTATCTAACACCGAAAGAATTTTTCAAATCGGACCAGTTATTCCTGAAATAAGTGCGTTCAAACAAACAAACTTCAGCTTTGTAATATTAGTATAGATTGATACCACGTTTAACCTCAAAGTAACTATATTTACTCCACATTATATACAACATGGTACAGTGTAAATAATTGAACGTAATGAATACAATTGTTTACGTCCGCTTTATATATTTTATCTGAATTAGTGTAATTTCACACCTATTATTATGTACACGTACCTATGTCTATGTATAATTAGCTATTAGTATTATGTAGCTTATTGAGTAATAAAATTAATATACGCTGTATTTATATGAGCGTGAGTTGACTATTAGCGAATTGATATAACGCATAAAATTATTTCGATTTTTTTCTTTAATTAGTAGTGCTATCCGCGAGGGGGGCTAGTGATCTGTACTACAGGTCTTTCACAGACCTAGTATTTCAGACACTAGTCCTTCAGAACATAAATGCTACATATTTAATATTTAGTACGTTTGTAATATTTTTAAGTTGTGAAGGCAAATAAAATGAACTTTTTATTTATTGATTATTTATTAAATATGTATTAGTAGATAGCACAGACATACTGTGGTAGATAGGTACTAGTCATCAATGAATATCAAAACTATTACTTTATTATGGTGATGATCCTTTTCGCTCTCCACTACACTTTAAAACGAATAAGTAGTAAATCTAACATATGATTTTAAATTAAAATTCGTCAGTTCTGCTAATATGGCTTTTTACGGGAACCGAAAGCGGCAAAAAGTTTTTATTTCATAATACTGGAATATAGAAGAATCTCCGCGTCAAATGACAGTTGCCATGACCACTCCCGCCAAAACACTTTGTATAATCTGTGACGTGCATTTTGTACTTTTCTCGACTTTTCGCTATTATCTGTGAAGTGATTTTTATTTCTAACATTATTCTCAAATTTATTGTATAAATTAAATGAAAGTGGAGAATGCAAAATATTAACAATGTTTATGAAAATTATAATCGTCTAGCGCTTTCATTTGTGTGTAGATGATGTAAATTTGACTAACATAATTGTGCTTAATTCTATGTTTATTTTATCTTTGTTAAAATTGTATAACTAATTAAACAAGTATTTGTTATTGTAAGAAGAAATAAACAGACATGTTTTATGAATTAAACTGTTATTGAATTGAAAAGTAGGTAGTTGCGAAACACACACACATTCTCGAGTCCTGCTTCTAAAATCAGTTTCAAAGATCGATTTTTACAAGTCAATAGCCTCTTTCCTGTACTTTTTCAACACTGGAATTCACATCTTAGCGTTGTTCCACAGTATTTACAATACGATTACATAAAAATGCAATTATAAATGAAAATGTTCGGATTAACACAAAGGCGGCATTCCACGGTGTCATTTACAAAGACAATGTTCCTGTAATCTTATAATTAATTTTGTTCAACGTTTGGTATTTTTGTTCGAGGCGGCCTCTGCTCGATGACCCATATAGAGTATAGAGTGGTGACAGCTTATTGATTCCCCTAGACACGTGTACATGTTTATGTATTTATAATTAGAATTAACGTATTATAATCCTGGAGGTGGTGGTGTTTTTGAAATATTTATATATGGCTTTAAGGTACCAAGAATTGGTTGATGTTATAGTGAAATTTGGATCTATGTAATGTAGTGTAATTGCTTGCAGAATAGTGACCGCGTGATTGTTTTGATATATTATATGGTTTTATTATTCTGTATTTTCGAATTCATTACATTTTTTTTCGTTCTTTTGGAACGGCACGGCTGTAATTTCATAAGTTACACAATTTTCTCAAATACAAATTATCACGGCTTAAAGTAATGGTTAATTGGAAATTTCAAATTTGTATCTAAATATAGAATTCATCAGTAGGAAAGGTATCGAATATGTTTCCTACTAATTGGTTCTAGAATTTCAATACACTTAGCATATCATGTCGAGTCCGATCATTACTATGAAACGTAGAGCAATTAGTCCATCGAAACTGAAATTTGGAATATCCACACTATAATCTATTAATAAGGCCGGTCCACACGGAGCGAGCAGCCTCGCAAAGCTACTGCGTGAATCAGTTCGTTCTTGTTGACGTGTCTCGGCTGAAAAAATGGCAGTATGGCAACAGGCAGTCCGAAGAAAAAAACCGCAGTAGCAATTGACTCGCACGGCGGCTCGCTCTGTGTGCACGCGCCTATTTATGAACATTTAAGTTTAAACATTGTATTCCATAGAGACTATAGACACAAAATCTATAGAACGTGTCTATTTCCATGTATAAATTTTCTTACGCTTAATATGGTTACGTTAATTCCTCTGTGATTGACAGATTCTACCAGCTAACCATTTTACCAAAATTTACTATTACTGGATTATGTTATATTAATTTAAACTGATACGGTGTTACGAATGACGACAACTAATATTATGTGAGAAATAGAAAGGGTGCTTATAAGAAATTTACTTTAAATAACAAACAGCGCTAGTTTCTGACTAATCTTATAAGCTATTTGAATTTTATTACTTTATACTTATTCTTTGAATATAGCTGTGTGTACTTCGCTGTAAATACCTATAAAAACTCAAATCGTGTCTATCGGTATTATTATGTACTCTTTAACTACATGTGTGCCTACGTTGGGTACACGCCCTTACCCTGTAGGTATACCTATAGATAGAACATTTACACCGCAGTCTACTTGCGAATTCACACCGGGATTTCAAAGACATTTCAAAGCACTTTCTTTGACGGACGCGGGGAGACGTCATTAGCGACGCATTTGCAGTACTCAAGTTTCTTTGGTACATTGATGCCGTGGAAACTAACTAGTAATTGACGAGACTGTCTTAACTAATTACCATATCGTTGTTGGATGTGTGTAGTAGTTTAGTGATATGATTGTAATATGGAAAGACTTAAATTAGTATTTTAGCGCGCGGAAAGCTAGTAAGTCATAAAACAATTGAGAATCTTCATATTAAGCCGTCACAACAAAAGTCAGCACTATTTCATAATCTCTTATTCATTAAATCATAACGACGGTATTTCGGGCATTTCTGACGGTTAAGTGCTCCATTATCAAATAATTAATGTGTGACAGGTCACGGGTTCAGCGTATAACTGTGGTATAACATCCAATTACTGGCCCCGGGGCAATCAAGCAATTGGCGGTGCGTGTGCGCAGCGAGTGGGGCTAGGGAACGTGCTTTATGTTTGGTTTAATTGTTTTATAAGTGTAGTTTGGCGTTTGTTAATGAGAATAAGAAGGGTATCTATCTGTCTTATCTGTCTTGTAGAGACAAATCTTTCAGGATCTAAATAAATTTGAATTTTTGTAAAAAATTCAGTGCCTTCTAAAGAGGTTTAAACAAAATTCAAATTCAAATTTTCCCGATATCCATGAGGATCCATAAAATTTGAATAGTAAATTACTGCGGTTCACGGTTAAAATAGGGCATAAGAAAGCACATTACTTATTAAGTAACGATAAACTAGCTTTAAATAACAAAACTTACTTCGTAACTTGATAAAATTGCTTCGTTCTAACTTTTTGTTGGACGTTTTAAGTTCTAATTTAAGAAGTTTTTTTTAATAAAGTTTAATTCCACTCTTTCGATTCTAATTTCAAATTTTCTTTTATTTTCAGGTAAATATTTATGAGATATTAAACATTTCATAATGATTCTACGTAGATTGTCATCAAAGTTGCAGTCAGGTTTGTAGGTTCTCACACTTTTAAATGGATGAGAAAGAAGGAAAATAATAATAACTATAACTAGACTGTTATCTTATAATTATTATAAAAATTATAATGGTTAGGGAGCCAGGTGCAAATTTGGTTAACTATTTCCTCTCAAGAGATAATTCGTCAGACGCATGAGAGTATAGTATTATAAAGCCTCGTGAACGTCAGCTGGCGCTCGGTTGGGGGGGTGAGCGGTTGTAGCCTCCCACGCACGTAGGAAAAAAAATACATTCATTCATTCATTTCCTCTCAGCTAAAAATTTGTCAAATTGTAGCTAACCCAATATCTCAACGAAAAAAATAGTCAGCTGGTTACAACATGGTGTATTATACGTCAGCTGGTGTCTCGAACATGAAAGTTAAATTTAAAGAAAAATTTATTTTCCGTTATTTCCTCTCAAACAAAAATTTACCTGATGATAGCTTATATGTAACTGTGGATAAATATATATGTCAGCTGGCTGTATCTTGGTGGAAAAACCGTCAGCTGATACGGGAGGCTACAACCGCTCTTCCCCCCAACCGAGCTCCAGCTGACGTTCACGAGGCTTCATAATACTATACTTTGATGCATTTTACTAATTACCGCTTGAGAGGAACTTGGTCATAAAATCTGCTGCTGGCTCCCGGACCATAAGATAACAGTCTATGAAGCGGGTTGTCTATTGTTTTCATAATTAAAATGATTCTATTTGTCATGGCAGCGCAATCAAAGGAACAGCGCCACCTGCCATGCAGAAGTTTTTAAGCTTTTATAACGTAGATATTCAAATCATTTTAACATTTTCAAACGAGTACATTGTACATACGTACCTACTTTACGAAACGTATACACAATGAAATATTTATACTAATTTATAACAGACTAGCAATCCTCATGTCTTCGCTCGTGGGACATATAATTAACATAACCTATAGGTTCACTAGCACTCAGCTATCACGTATATATATCAAACGGTGTAAGAACTATGAAATCGGTCCTGAGATGAGCGCGTTCCAAAACAAACTCTTCAAGCGTAGAGTGAACAAGGAACCTTCAAGGGAAGCGCGTACCATCTTAGACCACATCTCAGCTTAACATCAGGCGAGATTGTCGTCAAGCGCTTCCCTATTTACAATTAAAAAAAAAGCTTTATATTATTATTCGATTTGTAATCTCTCTGTTCGTGGCCCACAGCCATGATCCAATACAGCGATGTGATTGAGCGGCTCCATTATGTGATCTTAATGAATTGTTTTGTTATTTATGAATTGAGCCATTTCGTTCGCTTTGTTTGTTTTACCTTTCAACGTTTGATGTTCTAGTTCTTACGATTGTTGTTTAGCGGATTTGATAAAGTAGGTAATGGTTGTGTGTATTGATTTGTCTTGTTAGAAGTTATAATGATACGTGTTAGAGCATTTTCTTTAAGTATTTTGTTCAATGTTTGATGTAATTTAAACAACGTGAATGGTTATCTATAGATTTATAATAATGTGCTAGTGAATGGTTTCCCTCAATATTATGCCAATCAATTACAACGCATAACATTTTCTTGCTACGAAAATGTTGTAGTATGTGTATAATGTATGTACCTATGAGTATTTATGTATGTAATATATATGTGTGTGCTAGAACTTATAGCATAATAACGTAACTTGCTAAATGAGCTATTGTTAGACGAATTTTGATTATCCACTTGTACGATATTTCACACTAAATTCAATGTTACTTGCTCTCTATGGGAGATAATTTTTAGAGCGTGAATTTTTCATAATTGGGTAGTATATATACGGTATGTAATATATTGTACCGTGGTTATTTCAAATAAAGAGTAGGTACCTACTTAAAAATTAAATGAAAAAAAAAGACGTGTGGCACTCGGGGACTGCCGCGGTAAAGCTATTGCATAGCATGCCTTCAAGCCACACCTCCGAGCCCGTCGGAGTGGGGAGCGTGAGGTTTTTTCGTTACGGAATTTCTCAATTCGGTCCCCGCGCTCAAGGCCCGCGATAGAAGCTATGCAATAGCTTAAAATATTCTGCTCTATTTGAATGTTGATTTTCCTGTTAAAGATTTTTTAAGGGCCCTGAGCGAAAATATTGATTTATTCATCATCAGTATTATGGAAAGAACAGTTTCCTTGTTATCTTTATCATCTTCTTATCTCCAGCATTCAATCTAATCCTAAAAAAAAACGTATAAAGAACTGCTTGTTTTCTAGCAGATAGGGTAAAAACTGTATACAAACACGTGAAATGTTATTTCTCAAGTCGTTAGCTGTCGGCACTTGTCGCCGGCACGCCCCCGTCTGCGTTTACACTAATGTGACGTCATAGGCTTTGTACTATGTGGCTAATGCTTTTGGATATAGGTTTATTAGAGCTATGTCATTTGTGTTTTATACATATTTTGTATATAGCCCATTACATTTTTTTTGGCTATACAAATGAAGAAATAATGCAAATTTTAAAAGCTGAAACCTCCAAGAGTATATAAGATTGTATTTGCTTAGAAACAAATATCAATTAATTTTTATGTTATGGTCGGACTTGTCATTTAAAAGAGGTATTTGCCAGGCAATTAAATTCGTATGGTAAACACATAGTAAAAAAATAAGTAGACAAGACATAGATCACAACATAGATGCATCTGATCTATACCTTGCTCTATAAAAATATACTACAACTACATATATGTATGTACTATGTTATACTTAGACATTGGTGTCGTCACCTGTCAAGCGGGCACGCCCGCTGCGTGCGCGCGCGATCGGATGTGACGTCATATTTGTGATACCGGTGAGTGTAGGGTCCATATCTTTTTAATGAAAGGCTATAGAGGAACGGATTTTTTGCATTGATTGTCTTTTATTATGCGATTGTAGTCGTTCCTATGTACATAATATAATCGAATGAAACATTAAAGCTACTGTAGATACACAGCCTATATTGTAATTGCATTCTGTAAGAATTCCCAGCGATTACTATTGTGGTGCGCTTTATATTACTTGTGGTTTAACTGCACTCATAATTTAATTTTTACTCTAAGTTATCGAATGTTACATGATCAATATTGAGATCAACCTTAGATCATTAAGTAATGGATGGAGTACGCTGGCAAATGTTCTAACTAAACTTTCTGCTGATTTTGGTGCGGGGAGGGTAACTCACACTATTGAAACACAATCACACATTCACAAAAATAATTTGTGTCACGAAAGTCGTAAAAATTTACGACCTTTTAAGCGACGAGTTTTTAAATTCAACTCTATCCCTAAGTTCATAAAGATTAAATTTGTATTTCATTCCAAGTTGTCTCGTGTGGAGTGCGGTTCAATATCGCGTTCTAAATTCAACTTTATAACTTATATCATAAAGATTAAATTTGTATTTCTTTAAAAGATAGTCTCGTAAGGAATGCGGTTCATTATCGCGTTTTAAATTCAACTTTATCTCTTAGTTAATAAAGATTAAATTTGTATATTTTCTTTCCATGATAGTCTCGTCTCTCTCTCTCTAAACATGACTCGATTATTTGTCTTGATCATATCGCTAAACGATACATCGACGATTATTAGAAATTGCATTTAATTAGAAATGTACGTTAAAAAAATAAAAAAATATACACAAATTAAAGGTTATTCCATCTTTTTTAATATTCGACATGTTTGAATTGCTTCTGCAAGACTTGACAGTGCAAAACGGCATTTTTAGCGGAGCACTCGCAGACGTCCTTTCAATGTTTTACGAATACGCAGAGTGTTTGTAATCGATTACGCAAGTAGTTTTTATGAAAGCATAAGATTTTTCGATTCGAATAATCTTATACCTCGGCAAAAGGGGAAACGCCTGCGAGTGTTATCCATTACTTAATGATCTAAGAGATCAACGATCTCAAATTATGTCATGATAAACTATTGTCTAACATTTTTTCAATGTTCATGGCACTCCTATTTTTACTTCCATACATACAATCATAACGTCATATATTTTTAACTATAAATTTAGATAAAATAAATATAATATAGTCACCCTACACGGCTTACTTACAACATCTGTTCCGTAATGCGACGTGATCTGACTGCCAGTGCAGTCGGAAGCGTCGTGCTTTCGTTCAAAAACGGATATTGATTCCTATATCCTTGTTATGATGATATGATATGGCTATCATGTGGCATAGTGCAAATATTCATTAAAAATAGAAACACGCGCACGCCGCTCGGCTTACAACTATAGCAAAAAGAGTCGTTACAACCTTTGGCACAGAATAATAACCTTTGGTCTTAATTCGGTCTAGCCCGCTTTCGCAACGCGCGATAAAGAACTTCCAAAAATACGTGGCTACTGCAGTGACGCAAAGGAAATATTGCCATAGGTGTAGAGCATGTTTTAGAATTTAAAAGTACACGTATATTTATTAAAACTACCCGCATTTGGTCAGCGTGTTGGATTATAATCTAATCTCTCAAAGGTAGTCTGGAGTCTGAACAAGTATATTGAAAATAAACATCTATTTCGAACATACGTAGAAACAAAAATATCTCACATAGTGACAAAGTACGTTGCCTTTACCACATCAAAAAGGATTTGCTATTTCTCCTTTGTGTCATTAGAAAAACCTACAGTCTCCGTAGGTACTTATATGAAAGGGAAATATGGTATCATTTCGACGTGTTGTTTACGTTTTGTAAGACTTGATAGATCCATCTGGTTGTGTATCTTATTGTTAACCTATATCAATGTCATTCACAGCCTTAAGTAGGCTAACGTGTACTTGACAAATAATGAAGGAAGTAATATTACAATTTGAATGTGAACACAGTTTGTAAGAACTCTGCTATTCGTTCAAACAAACATACGAAAGTACACATAGATCTAGTATAATTTAAAATATATTTCATTCAATTTTCTTATGCATAATACCTACATCCGCAATTTTTGATCTTTTAATTCTAAGCTGAAATATGCAAATACGTGCTACTAATTACTCGTTATGCTTGGTAACGTATAACAGAACCTTGGTTATTATATTTAACGATGTTATAGCAAACATATTAGCCATTAAAAAGCTTAAAATAAGGAACTAGCCAATTACAAGTTACAACCCCGTAGTTTTACAGACTACTATTATATCGTCCACATACTACATTATTATTCCTATAGATACGGTGGAAAATATTCTTTCCAATCTGCCTTGCAAATACTGCAGTATAATAACTATAAGGGGATACAGCACTACGTCTGATTTTTATCCGCCACCACGTTCCCTTGTCTTCGAGAGCTTTTCATTTATCCATGACTCATTAAAACTGGTAATCCTTGCAGGCTATAGAGGGTTCTTGCCTACGGTTCTTATATTCTTCATGTACCTATTTCTTTTAAGATGTACTTGAGCGTCTTTACGTGATAGAGTTTTAACTGGTGATTGCTTTTACAAATTATTTTCTGTTGTGTTTTTTGCTATTGGTTCTTTTGTATTTTTTTTATGCTTTTAATTTTATTTTTTGATGAAATTTATAGCAATACATTTACATTGAATGTATTCTTTGTTGATAGAGGGAAGTTCATTTAGAAACTGTAAATAGACCCCCTCATTGTATTTCACAATAAGGACGTCACTTCGAAAATCTACTATGAATACAAAATGTATGGGAAATAAATTGTATGGGAGCGTTTAATGTAACATTTTTGGTTATTTCTCGTTTTATTTTTAAAAATTTATTATGGCCATTTTACTCATTAGGTTAAGTACTTTCGATATCAGTTTAAAGTTTTTTGATATCTGCAATAGTTACGGAATAATCGCTTGTGCACACTTAACGATTACACCCTGTATAGTGTATAGATTTAATTGTCTATTCCACGTTTTCTACTATTCATGGGTATATATTTAAAATTCTTCATGAAGTTCTGCTTTTTTATCTATTTTCGAACCTTATTCATTTATGATTTTAGGTTCTGGGTCCAAAATAACAGAACCAAAATCGGAGTCAAGGTCGACTTAACACTTCAGGTGCTCTCACCGAACACTTAACCTGTATCTTTCTATAGACTGAAGAATATCTTTAGTCTTACACAGACGGGAACAAGAATTTCATAGAAATGTGGAACATTGGCCCCCAAGGCAGCGTGACCCTGAAAAAATAGACTGCTATAGCTTTCTGCTGATAAAAGGATTTTCAAAATGGTTACAAAAGGTAAAACTATTTTTCGATTGATCGATATTATTGAATGCAACATCAACATTCTTTATTTTTTTGTTTAATTTCGCTAAACTTATTTACAGACTTATTAACTATCAACTTAATATATGTTTGATAAATACTTATTATATTCATAGTATAAATAATTCAATAGTAAACTATTTCAGCTTGCATGCTTCAGCAAATATTAGTACGCTAAACGAAGTTATCCGCCATTTGTTCGTATATTCGTCCGTAATGAGCTCATAGCCTAACATGCGTTTTCCCAAATTGCCTCAGGCTCTCCCCAAAATATAATTGAAACACGACTTCATAACAATAAGCCCCTACGTCTCTAGGCCTCCCCTACTTGTCTAGGTTTCCACGACTGTACTTGAAATGTTACATTTTTCTTCTGTTAGAGACCTATAGATATATGGAAGTGTATGTAATTTTTGCTAAGTCTATAGGTAGGTACTGCAGTTGAGACTTGAGACCCTCTTAGGATAATTGTATCTCTTGTTTTTCGTACTTAGATAGTTTTTTTTCAGAATAGTGATGGATGTGGTAGTTTTTAGGCGAGTAATTTATTTCATAATATTTTCTGTTCATCAATGTTTTGAGGCCTTGTAAAATAGCGGTAGGACTTTAAAATCGTACCCATAATTTGTGGGCAGTCAATTCTCAAAAAGTACCTACAGTTAAAATTTCACGAAATATTAACGGTACTCTTTATTACAGTCAGTGATGTTCAATCAGCAGATATTCACGTTTACTTTAAAAGAGCAACTACAGAATTGCCAGCTTTTAGTAGAAACTGCTTTAACCGGTGGTAAATAGCTGTGTTTTACCTGAAAATAAAACACATATTAAATACTTACCTATATTTGAAGCTTACTTCATTGAGAAGGTACCTAGCTTTTTCCGCCTATTTTTCCCTCTCTTTCCGTTGTATATATGCTATCTCTCTCGCACACCTCTCCACCAGGTGGCGGGGCGCACGATAATGTCGGGCGCTGGATGTTTTTCATTGAGTCGAAATCCACAACAGGTGGACGTTAAGTGTAAGCTTCAAATATAGGTAAGTATTTAATATGTGTTTTATTTTCAGGTAAAACACAGCTATTAAACACTTGACCGTAATTTGAAGCTTACTTCATTGAGACCTGTTTGTTACCCACCTGGTGTACAATATATGGACGCCAATGTGAATTTGAATACATAAGTAATTACTTATTTCTTTATTTGAAAGAGTAAGGTGTGCAGATAGTATACCTACCAATAAATCACACAAATTTTTATATTATATAATATATTAACAATCCCAGATGAAAAGTTAATCAAATAAGAACCAAAAAGTTAATCATAATGATTAAAAGTATTAGAACTTATGAGATTGGTTCAAGCGTACCTTAGTTAACCTTTTGGGCTTGAAAAGTTAAAGTTACTACAATTTTCACTATCTTTAGCGTAAATCTGCGAAAGCGCCAGTAACGACTTTCAATTACGCATTTAGATGTTACTTACAAAATGAAGCAACAGCTGATCCCGACGAGGCAAAAATACCTCAAACTCAAACCTTTATTTATTCAATTAGAACTCTGTAGAAGCACAATTGAATCATCTTTACATAGAATTACCACCTGTCTCAACTCACACAGTTTTAACCCAACCTGCTACAAGCGGACAAGAAGAGAGCTTGGTCCTTACTTTTGGGGTCAGAAATATTAATTATTATTAATTTAAAAGGTCACCCCTTGAATAAGGCAATAAAATATCAAAACAGGTAAACGGTTTTAATTATAATACAGATTTTTAACATCAAACCAAACCGTGCGGTATCTATTAATGTTTAGAGCCAACGCCACCAATCATAATCTAAACATGGCTAGTACTTTCAGTACAATGCATGAATTATTTATTTAAAAACTGATAGGTCATAAACTCTGTACTGGAAACAAATATACTGAACTTAACTCTTAAGAGACTAAAATGATAAGGAGCTTATCTGTGTCCCAAAACTGCAATTACTACAGCCAAGTACGTTACTTTTAATCAATTCGGTTTTAAGATATAATTATGATTTACATAAGAACTTATATACCGAAAGGACTACATAACGTGACTTATCTTCTTATATATAAAAATGAATCGCAAAATGTGTTGGTAAGCGCATAACTCGAGAACGGCTGAACCGATTTCGATAATTCTTTTATTATATTCCTTGAAGTACGAGGATGGTTTTTATGTAGAGAAAACGTAAGTACCACGAGCGAAGCCGGGGCGGACCGCTAGTTTATAATAATAGTGTTTGTGCACAACACTAGGCAGTCAACAGCTATATGAACGTCAGATAGGAAAAGAGCCAAATTTATCCAGTCAGTAACAAAGGATTTTAACTATAGTTACTTTATTCTAATTCAACCAACTACTACTAGCTACTCCGTATGTCTTTTGGATAGACGGAGGCAAATAGGATTTTTATTCCAACTATATCATTTGATATTTTGAAAATGTACTCCACATTTTCATACCGTCAGAGTCATTTTGCAGATTATAGTGGTGCAGCACTGAACACTGTCTATTAGGTGGCTGATGCTGCTGACCGGGCCTTCAGTTCCGCTTTCCAGAATACCTTCACCCTTCTAGGTGTTACTACTACTGAAATAGCGGTACTCTATCGCGTCGTTCAGGTCTCTAACTGACTAGGATTTCTCATATTATCGTAACAACCCTCGCTCGTTCTAACGAGGATAAATTATCGCCAAGGAATTCTGCTGCAGGATAATGGCAAGAGAGATTATAAGCTTAACTATGCAATATTATGTTAAGGAATATGGTGGGTTTTGAATACTATCGTCGTCTGAAAGTATCTCCTTTCGATTAACTGCATTAAGGATGCAGATCTGATCCCATCTTTGTTCCGTAGGAATGCTACGACAGTCTAAACGTTACACTGAACAAAGAAAATTGCCCTGAATATAGTCGGTTGTTCCAACATCCGTAATATGGCTAGCCTAAGGTTAGTTATCCCTTGATTGTAACTGCTACCAATGGAGGCATTGCTCTTGTGTTGTCCACAGTTGTGCGAGTGCAAAAATGAAGAACTGAGCTCGTGGGGAGCTATGTCGAATGAATCTGTGTTAAGATTATGACAGTATAGGACAGTTAGCTGTGGATGCGAAGACAGGACATTACTTTATTCATCCGTAAACACGCGAGGCAGCCACGGACAGCGATATAGCAAGAACTAAACTAGCAAAGTTTAGTTCGCTTACCAGACTTTGTCATGTTTTAAATGCAGTATATCCTCTGAATAGCATTGCATTTATGACTATTGATAAATTAATTCACCCGTAAACACGAGAAGCAGGCACGGATAGCGATATAGCAAGAACTAAACCAGCAAAGTTTAGTTCGCTTACCAGACTTATATTTTAAAAGCCGTATAGCCTGTACATTTCATTTATTGCCCCCCCCCCCCCCTCAAAGCAAAGAAATGAGAAGTCATTTGGCAGAGCTTTCTCGTTAAGGGTAGGGGTTCCAAGTAATATCTAATAATAAGAGGCTTTTGTTTGGAAGGATTGACTTTCCGTTATTTATCCTCTATCCTATGTAACTCAACAGTCAGTATTCTCAACATTCGTTGAGTACTTAAACGTTTTACGTTAATAGTTGTATATAACTTTATTATACAATATAATAATCCTGGTGGGATGACAAAAAACTTGTCTAACAAACGATTATCCTAATCCCTCAGCGATTTATTGTTTGAGCCCCGAAGAAAAATCTCATGGGTGCAATAATGAGGTCAAATGGGTTGAAAAACGAGTCAAATAAATTGCCTACAAGACCGGGCAACTAAAATAGGCCTATGAGAGGTCAACTATACGTAATCAATCGTCATTTGTTACATTCAATCGCTTTGCGATTAAAAAATCTCTTCCGATGTTTGTATATGTAAATTGGTCGGCTAGTGCCATTTAATTACGATACCAAACATACCGTTGACACAAGGCTTGGTGACAATCCTCGAAACCACCGCCACAAATCATCTGCGAGATGATATTTGATCCGACTCGCCTTCCTTTGTTGTGATTAGGCTTTGCATTGGTAAATACAATTTGTTCAATTCCAATTTCCATAATTGGTAAACCAATGGTGGTTTCCTGATTCCTGAAGCGTAAACTTTTAGGATACGAAGTATCAATTTCATGCGCCCATTATTTGACGTATCTAACCTTTATTGTATTTATTAGGTCATTTACTATACTGCCCACTGTGAAGTAGATTTCAAAACCTTTTTCTACCTACCTTAGAAGAGTGAAGATCCGATACGGTCATATCCAAAACTTCTTTCGTGGGTCCTCGTTGACAAAAGCAAATATCTATGATCATTTTAATGATCAATCCTTTGTATATTTGCACCAATCGCCATTAAAGCCCCGCGAGGGCTGATATATATTTGCACCATTTCCCCGTGGGGACGGTTGTTATCAAAGCCCCGCGAAGGCTGATATATATTTGCACCATGTCTCCGTGAGGTACTGTTGTAATCAAAGCCCCGCGAGGGCTGATATATATTTGCACCATTTCTCCATGAGGGACGGTTGTAATCAAAGCCCCGCGAGGGCTGATATATATTCGCACCATCTTTTCCGTGAGGGACGATTGTAATCAAAGCCCCGCGAGGGCCGATATATATTTGCACCATTTCCCTGCGAGCGACAGCTGCGCGAGGGATGTTTGTAACTAGAAATAAGTAGGGCCTGCCAAAAAATGCTTAAGAGACACCCTGCGAGGGTGAATTTGACCTGGCTAACCCCTGCGAGGAGTAGTGGCCACATTTATGTATTCTGCTTCGAGCAAGAATACACCTTAGTGCTAATATAAAAATAGCAGTAAATAATCATTTAAATAATATAGCAATTAACAAGGTCCTTTAACTTATTTTCCAATGTTAGCGACATTTAATAAATTCATAATTCAAATCAATTCACTAAATTTTAAAATGAACTTCGATTCATATTTATTTTTGTTCATGCAATCGATGTAACATTTAGTTGCTTTATATCCGTTAACATTCCTTACGAACGCAACCATACCGTCGTAGGACGTTATATTTAATTGCACAAAATAATCTCCACTCACCCGCAATTTTTTACTTTTTGTCAAGGTGTACAAGTTTATAATATTATTCTAAAACGTTAGAAGTGAATTGTAAATCCTTTGAAATAAGTGTATCTAAATCTAATTTATATTAAGATATCTCGATAATTATTATACGATAACCCTTTCAGCACAAGTTCAGTAAACCAAAGAATTTAATTGTAAAATTTTGGTACTTACTCGTTTTAACAAAAAAGTTGCATCATTTGAACATAGGAAACGTAATTTTCAATCAAATTAGCCGTGTGTAATATGTCTATTTTCACATAAAAACGGATCAGAATAATACTCATAAAAGGACACGTATAGACTACGGATAGTTTTGAATGTGTGGAACATTCATGGTACGTATCTACTATACATGAGCGAATTCCATCATTATTCAGTTGAGCGGTAACTCCCGTACGATTTATAAAATAAAATCACAACATGTTCTGACATGTCGTGACTTCTTGGAGCTGACTCATCTCGTTCGATAATTTTTAGTAATAAACTATGATAGGAATTCCGAACCGTTCCTAGCGATAACGACAATGTAATAAAGTCGTAGCAATGGATTGTATGCCTGTAAAGCTTTGAGTTGGCTCATATCCATACTAAGTATTAATTGTAATTTTTCCACGAAAAATTCACTTGTACCCTTGTAATAAAAACACATTATTAAAAATGAAATAAAATATTAAAAATATCTATATACAAGAGAGGGTATTTGATATATCTAGTAATATCAAATAATCACAAAAGTAATATTAACGATTCGAGTAAAGCCGAACGGTAACACCGTTAAAATAGCTTTACTCACAGTATTAAAAATTCAAATATTAATTAGTACATATTGCATAATGAAATATTTCAAAAGAAAAGTTACTATTTCAAGTAAAATGTAACGGTTGTATCGTTAATTTTAAATATCTTTATTCATGCTATTAAGTATTTAAGCATATTGAAAAATAAACTATTGCTGGAGGATTCATTAAAAACCTCAGCATTTTAAATAAAGTCCAACGATTATACCGTTGACTTTAAAGATTTTTACTCATTTTTAAGTAAAATATTATTAGAATAGATGTAAAAATAACTCACTGTACCGATCCGACGGGATACACTTTTTAACACTTTTAGCACTTGCTTTAAGCAATACTTAATACTTAATAGCACCAAGGTTGTAGTCTTGTAGACAACCTTCTCGCGGCGGAAGCTAGACGCCAATGAAAAACATCCAGCGCCCGACATTATCGTGCGCCCCGCCACCTGGTGGAGAGGTGTGCGAGAGAGATAGCATATATACAACGGAAAGAGAGGGAAAAATAGGCGGAAAAAGCTAGGTACCTTCTCAATGAAGTAAGCTTCAAATTACGGTCAAGTGTTTAATTTTAAATTTTGTATTTGAAGATGCGAAAGCGCTTCGGAAGGAAGTCTAATTCAATGAATAAATGTTTGAGTTTCATTTAAAATTGCAGATTTATAAAAAAAGCACTTCTACGATAGTTCATTATTATTTTCCATAATTAAAAAAATACATGACGTGCAGAGTTAAATATTTAGCTTTAACTATTTGTGGAACAGGGTAAATATTATAAATGCATTATGCAAACTGTTGAGCATGATACACGTGTAGGTTCGCCGCATTCTAGATAACTACGGCCATAGTATAAAGAGAGAAGTAGGTAAAGACCCGGCGTTTAGGAGCGCACGATACCTAAACTCGCGAGGCGCAGGGTTGTCACTTGTGACATTGATATTGAAATTTTAAATAATTGTATAAACAAACACCAACCGCTCACAGCAATAGCACAATATACAGATAAAACCAGTAGGGAAACTTTATACAACACGTTCGAAATGGCTCACGCACACAAGCAAGCGTGCTTTCGTATGCTTAGTAGTTGTTAAATATGCGTGAGAATCGTAAGGGTATTATGTCATTTGACAGATATAAGAATACCCTTAGACACGCACAAACGGCGCGATGTACCGTAGTTCGAAGATAACTTACTTCTCTCTTTATACTATGTATAATGTAACTACAATGGCTATTATATTTAATCAAAGCATTGTTTAAAAATAACAAATTATATAATTAAAGATGTAACTTATTCAAATTCTGATCTAGAAATATTTTTAAGAAATATGTTTAACACGATTTGTTTTACATAAGTTTGTTTTGGTAATCGGAATCTGATTATATAAAGATTGCAAGAGATGGTAAATATTTATAAGCTTTGATTGTAGAAGACTGTTTGCACATTTTTTCTTTAGATAATACGAAGACTTAAGTGAAAAGAGACTAATTCTAATCAATTTTTCAATTGATACGTGAACGTTGTACATAGGCATAAGGTACTGGTAAATGAAAATTGTATTTTCTGAATATATTAAGCATACATATTTCATATATCGTATATAATCCCTGATACATTATAACATTAGAAACAAAACATTTTAACTGACGAGCGAATTTAGCAATATGTACTTACTTGAACACGCCTCATTATATATTCATCCAGCCGACTATCCTAACTGAATAATCCTCCTCAAATCGAATTCGAATTATTTAGACCATGCACTTAATTACTTTAACATATCTGGATGAGCATTAAACTATTAAATCTCTTTGAAGCTGAAATGACCGTTAAAAGCTTTTGTGAAAGCAAAAGCCTTGCATTAATAAACGCATTTGTGAAATCTGAATGTTTCGGTAAAATGTATTGTGGGTACAAAGTTTTAGAATAAACTAAAGTGGAAAATTTGGTAATTAATAGTGGCTTTGTGGGATGGTTTGAGGCTATGTTTGCTGAACTGAATTTATTAGTATAATATGAACTTCCTATATTGCATTAGTGGTTATTGTCAAAATCATTGAAACTGCCTAAATGCCTCCAATTCAATATTACGACTGCTGCCTAACAATAAACTTTTTGTGTAAATTAGAGGCATTCATCCGATACGAAATGCAACTGTGTGGTTCTCATGATACTGTTCCGTTATGTTTTGTTTTTATTTTTAACCCAACCTAAATCCAAATTTAAATAAAACGATTCAACAATTCCAGCATATTTGAAAAGTATACAACTACGTACACATATTGATATGAAACTTACTTAAAATCGACTGAATTTATAATTTAGCAAAAATATTTGCACGCGTGTATATCACGTGTGATGTTCACCTAATTATTTATTGACCTGACGGTTTTAATGAGGACGAAAAGCGCTTTCCAGCCGTTGAAATTATGCGATATTACTCGTACTTTAAACGCTTCACCAAGATTTTAAGCCCCTTTGTTCTAGATCATTCTGCGGATATATTTACGGAGTGTAAAATGAGTCTAGATAGAGATCTCGGGTCAGCCGGCATTTAAACTTATATACAGTCTAATTCCCAGAGCGCCATTTTGTGATTGCGCGACCTATTTTGTTGTTCAGGCTTATTTTCCCAAGAGCTATTTAAGTTTGTCGAGTGTTGATTACGACGGTACGCCGGTAAGGATTGCAGGTTGCAACTACTAGAAGTGATGCTTAAAACTTTTTCCTACAGGATGCTAAATAACTTGGCAAACAGTATAGTTGGTGGAAAGGCATTACGTACAAAATGCTTTCGGAAATTATCTGTAGGAGGTAATAACGTGAGAACGTGGTTTGGAATCGATTGATTGTTGTACCACGGTTGATTATTAATATAATACAATTAAGTTAAATTAACTTTTTATAAAATGTGTATTTTATTTTATGACACAGTTGAGAAACGATTAACATGGATGATGCAAGGAATTAGACAAGAATCGGAAACGGCGTTATTCTGTATACTCTTATGATATTTATTAAACGTAAGTAAATAAATTAAAACAAATGTGTTTTTATTTTGAACTTGAATTTGTTAAATTTATAACCTTATCTTAACAAAAAAAGATTGATATCGCAGTTTAAAATTGCGCCGCGCACCTGAGCCATTAAATGGCCACTTTGTTATCTGATTGTTTTTAAACTTATTTATTTGAACAGACTTGCTTGGAGGTGTTACTGAAGAAATTATTCATAAGGAACATTATTTTTTGAAACATGTTTAATAAATGTAATTCAATTGTATAGAACAATTGATTGAGTAATAGACTACAAGCCGGTATAGGAAAAAAATATGGGCCTTTTGAACCACCAGGTGACCTATCTAGAACGATATAAGAGCATAAAATAATAAGTTTCAGCACTATGCCGTCACTTGTAAGCTGTCCAACTGAGTGCAGATGAGAATAAGGGTACTTTATGGCTATCTGATACAGTACGGCATTAACATATTTTACTACGGTTACGTTCTATGGATACGTACTACGGATACGTGCTACGGACGCTTACTACGGATACATGCTACGGATACGAGCGACGGATACGTGCTACAGATGCGTGCTACGGATGTTTACTACGGATACGTGCTACGGATACGTGCTACGGATACGTGCTACGGATACGTGCTACGGATACGTGCTACGGATACGTGCTACGGATACGTGCTACGGACGCTTACTACGGATACATGCTACGGATACGAGCGACGGATACGTGCTACAGATGCGTGCTACGGATGCTTACTACGGATACGTGCTACGGATACGTGCTACGGATACGAGCTACGGATACGTGCTACGGATACGTGCTACGGATACGTGCTACGGATACTAGCTACGGATACGTGCTACGGACGCTTACTACGGATACATGCTACGGATACGAGCGACGGATACGTGCTACGGATGCGTGCTACGGATGCTTACTACGGATACGTACTACGGATACGTGCTACGGATACGTGCTACGGATACTTCGGATACGTGCTACGGATGCTTACTACGCAATAGCTATGGGCATAGCGCCTACTATCGATACATCACATAGCTCGAGCTGCGCATCTTTTTCGTACACCTATTTTTTGGCAGCGCATTTCAGTACATTTTATTAGCACCGCTACATAGGTTCTAGTCAGCAGTGGTGACGTGGTGGTGATGAAACGAACACATATTAATTAATAATTTCATAGCATAGATATTACATTTTATTATAGCTGCATATAAAATAAAATATCACATCAATAGTGGAAAAGCACCCTTAAGGATCTCTCTCAGAGCATAAATATACCGAAGCAAAGGATTCGTCTCTTTGGTTCGAAACATTTATGTTGTGGCCACTGTTTGTAAGGATGTTCATGCCATATTCAAGCAGGATAAAAAATACCAATAAATTATTATATTCGTGCTCTTTGGTAAAATGTCTTTCGAATGTAATTGTTTAAATCGGTTAATTAGTTTTTGGACTAACACCATTCCATTTTATTACCTCACTTCATTATGTTCGTGTGCAGTTGCTAATATGATAAGGCCATTTTAAAATCGCTAAATGTGTATCACATAGAACGTTAAGGTATATAAACCACGCTCTGCTACCAAAAAATGTGTAGCACAAAGAACGGATCGGCGGCCGTTGATACACACTTTCCAAAATAACAATAGTTAAATATCACCTAAATCAAACCCTATGTACATACCTGATACCACGTTGCGTAGAACATAGGTACATATTATGTGGTGTGTCGGTCGGTCAAATAGTATAAAAAAATAAGACAAAAGGGTACCCTTGGGGAGGAAAACTATATTTACGGGAATAATAGTTCTTCTAAAATATTATATAAAGGGATACAATTTACGAAGTACGTCACCACCGTTGTACAGCCAGGCACACTACGTCGCCATTAAAACACTTATCAAATTAAATAAATCGCGATCCGCGCGTGATTGCTACCAGTGCAAAATCTCGAGTCCAACGACGACCGAATACCGAAAGCAGAATACGAATAAACAAATGCAACGCGATCCGCGCGTGAATCTGATGCCACTCCCGTCGGCCGATTGAATACATCGCGTCAGTCGTCACACGCTACCCTCAACATTAATTATTATTTTATTTCTACCTATTCCGAACAAAGGTTTTCAGTTGTAAATACCTGTTCCTGTCCCCATGATTTTTGTACGGCGTTGCGGAATAATGGATTAAAAGCAGTATTGAAATAGTATGACACAGATGCCGTACATAGTCAAATGACCAAATTTACCCCGGTAACTCTCGGAAATTAAATAAAAATTTGTGGACGAATAACGACTTTGTGGACCACCATTTTTGTACGGCACTGAGCGTTTTCTTATTATTTTTAATGGATCTATCGGTGGTTAAGGATACCGTACAAAAATATATGACCAAAATTTACCGAGTCTACCTGTACTTTCGAATTCTCATCTGAAATCAGTTGGACAGCTTACAAGTGACGGCATAGTGCTGAATCTTATTATTTTATGCTCTTATATCGTTCTAGATAGGTCACCTGGTGGTTCAAATGACCCATATTTTTTTCCTATACCGGCTTGTAGTCTATAATATCGACTGTAAAGCTATATTCGAGTAACAAGCAAATCAAATAAAGTCCTCTTTCGTTTGCAATAGGACAATATGCATTGCATATCAAACATTTTCTAAAAGATCCTAAATCGTATTTTCTTGGAACGGAGGAAGGAGCAAACTCTAAAAGATATTAAAATTATGTCCTTTCATAAAATTTCGTCGCATAGTTATTTACATGTTCAAAACTAGGTATTACTTCTGTTTGAAGACAAGGGACAAAGATAATAGAAGCAGAATCAATCGGCTTAATGCCCCATATCATATATCCTGTGCGGAATAACCACACATTAATTTATGTTTTCATTACTTTTTATAATGTTATTGTTGTGTGTGTTGAAATCAATGGTTTCTTCCTTTCTTTCAAACATGTTTGTCTCAGTAAAACGAATGTTAATTTGTAAAACAAACTCGATGGTCTAACGATCAATGCAGACACTCAAACTGTGTTTGACAGGTCAATCTTACCTGGCCACTGTCTCTATAGAGTGGAATATTGGAAGCCACAACGTTGTTTGCTATCACAGTTCAAACATGTGGTACATTGACGAGTTTCCATTAAAAATGCAGATGTTCTTGTGGTTGGTGAAATTGATTATCCCTTTGATTGGGTATGGCAATGCTGATTTATTGGTTTGTTATCGTGATCTAAATTGTGGGTAAGGTATTGTTTACAGATAGGGTTTTTATGTTTATCGTAGGGAATGTTGTATTGGTATAAGATACCTGCTTAATTTGGGATTGGTTTGTTTTAGTTAAGTTATGGTTTCATGTGTTAGTTCTATAATAATTTCAGGAAATTAGGTAATTAGTATTCTGCTGTCTACTGTTTCCAAAAGTACGTTCACACAAAAAAGTCACATGTTTTGCTTATTTTTGATTAGTTTCATATAAAATAAAATAACACCAGTGTACCTGATATAAATAATAAGAATAGATATGTAAGCAAGAAAGATTTCGCTTGAGGATTTCCCTTTTAAAGATACTATAAAATTAAATGAAGATCGTTCATTGGGATGTGAGATAGTGTTAGAATTCCCTTGATATTATTTAGACGTAACTGTTATCTCCGTTTGGAACCTCCATCAATATTTTGTTACGAAACATCTTTCTAATGGTATACTACTATCAAGTACAACAATTATCGTGAATATTTGTTTATCTTTAGAGCTGTCTTTGGGTATATCAACAACTATAATGGAAATTTTTAATAATAAATTGTGGTGTAAAAGATGACGTGGTTTTGTAAAACAGAACTGAAGTTTATTGCATTATAAATTATGAATAAAATATGTCCTTGTTCTTCTCGTATCTATAAAATATTTCGCAACATCTAATAAAAACAAATATTTAACTTTAATTACTAGACAAGAATTGTGTCAGTCCCAAAATATAACTTTCACAGTTGTTGTTGACTTCATAAAAATTAGGTCTGTTTGCGTTCATAAAATTTTTAAGCTCACACATTTTTCTTCGGCTTTAATAACGGCACGTTTATATGGTCTAGTTTTAAACAAAGGATTTTATTAAAAAGCTCGCTCGCATTGTTTAAATTTTTCTTTTTTCGGGCCAGTTTGAGTGCATTACGTTTTAATCATCAGACTGTAGGATTAAAAGGAATAAGCGTGGGTTTAATCGATTTGGCCTGTTTAAGTTACTCGCCTGTTTTTTGGGAAATGGAGCTTACAAGGAGTGTTATGGATAGTTCGTTATTTTTATACTAAGTATTGGATTGAAAGTAAACGGCCTATAAAGGGTTCGGTGGCTCGTATTATTCCACGTGTAATGGAAGTAAGGAAAAATAGGACACTTGGGAAATTTTAGGACGCTCGTCTGCTCACGAATTGTATATGTAGGTATTTTGTGGAGATTATATGAATTTAGCAACTGAAGTCTGAACATAGTTACTGTGTATTCTGTTATTTCTGACTCAACAAGTGGATCTTCCTGCATTGGTATAATTTTCTGCATAGATATAAATTGCTGTCAATTAAATGAGCACTAGCCATTCTCATCTTCTCGATTCCAACTATGAACAAATTAAATATTTTAACTCGATTCACTTACCACAAGTTGTCTACAGGTAGCCAAAATGTTGAGTTTACAAAATGGCAAACTAAGCATGCATTAAAGTTATTTATAAAGCAGGACATCAAAGGGTTGATGGTATGTCGGGTCGGGCCTGCTTAATTACTGTGTCGAATATTCAAAAGGATATTTTAGACTTGGGAGTTTCGGATTCCGTGAAATTTCGCACAAATTGTACGCGAAATTTTGTTTGATTAACCTGAGGCTATAAGTTAGACTAGACTTAATCTTTAATTACGTTGACGGGATAAAACGATCGTTAAATATGAGTAGATTGGCCAGTTCGTGTTCTGGTCGAAAGATGCTGTAATATTCTTAATTCTTATAGATAGTATTCTTAGGAATAAAGGAAATATGTATATTCAAAAATGGTTGTGTAATGTTATGCTCACGGTTTGACGGTTTGGCGAGCATTCCTGTTATGTAACAGTTTATTAATTAAAAAAATAAATATGAGACGATAAATGTAGTTTTTTTATATAAAAGTTAGTGTGGTCAGTGGTGTGAAATACTTGAAAGATATTGTCTGACAATACATTTTGTTACCAACTATATAATAAAGATAAATAGGTAGTGTTCGTTTTTAGATAATTAATTGAGGAAGTGAAGTTTTGTGTTCAATCTGTTTATTCCCTGTATTCGAGGAATTTGTTTGTAAACTATTGTTTACTATTTTTGATATTCTCGGAAAGCTCGACAAATGTCAAAATAGATTAGTTACGTGGATTAATCCATTTCATGGAATCTGTTTGAATTAGATTATTTGGAGAATTAATATGCATTTTGAATTTTAAAGGATGCAGAATTATGTATGTAAAAGTTCTATGTTTGACGTCCCATTTATACTGTAAAATAAAGAAAGTAATACAAATTGTACATGTAATGTCTATATATCTATCTACTGAATAATCAGTCTACACGTGGCTTGTGTTAAATATAAATAATTATTGGGTAAATTGTAATGTAAATTGATCAAGTTGTTTCTAAGTTCCACCAAGAAACAACATAAAGTACTAAATGGCCTTTTCAAAAACGTGTATTTACAAATACCACAAAACAGAAGGGTAGATGAATACTGATAAAATAAGGGTGCCTTCCATCTGCGAGGAATGTGTTGGTAAGAATCAATCATATCGCTTCATTTAGTGAAGTTTGAAGCGATACTATTGTTTATTTACATTTTACAAACACATTCCTCGCTACACATCCTCGCACATTATTGGTGGAAACGCACCCTAAATGATGAAACATCGCGAATAGACGATGCGAGGATGACGTAAGCATATTCAATTTTCCCGCATGAGTCACGTCGCGTGTTAATTAAACACTATTACTGACGGTTTTTATTTCAATGCTGAATAATTGGTGATTTTGTTCTGCTACTATTGTTTTTGGGTAAAAATTTAGTCGTAGAATTAAGGGAAGTATCATAATTTCGATGTGCATCTGCTTGCGCATGGATTCATTAATTATTTATTATTGTAGGTAAGGTCGGTTAACATGATAACAATTAAATCTTGATTTCATGTAATGTAAGATGACGGTAGAAATAATTTCTATAAAAATAGTTGGTAAAAAAAATTGGATACTCATGTAAGTTTATTAACTGTAAACACATAAACTTTTTATTTCTAATTCCGACTAGAATAACATTTAAATTTAATTTATAGTTGTTTAGGGACTTAAAAATAATGTTAAGTATTTAATTTTCATGAAAATAACTATTAGATATATGAAAAATTCCACTTTAATTATTTTAAGCGCACTCGAAATGCAAAATGAACATAAAGCCGGAATTGCATTAGTTTTAAAATAAATCTTTGGTAAATAATAAATATCAGTTTTTTTATAAATGTAGGTATGTATTTAAGTCCGTCGTGGAAACAAAAAAGTACCAACTTGTACAATTCTTTATCTTCACAAATATATGTATTTCTTCAATTCGTTTCCTCTTCCAGAAAGTTGGAATTTTATTTAGTTTCTGAACATAACAAGTTTTAAAGTTTCAACTGTAAAGTCACTGCAATGTAAAGCGCTTGAGGATTGCTTATCGCGAAAGTAATTCTAGACAACTTTAAGAAAACATGATATAATTTTTAATACATATAATATTTCATCTGTAAAGCAAATTGCGTATTAAAATAACTATATACAAATTGATAAAAGTTTGCGAACTTAAGAAAGAAAAATATAATTCTAAATATAATACGAGTATGAATCTGTAATGTATCTGTTAAGTACATTGCGTATTAAAATTTAAAATAGAAACAAATTGATTAAAGAGAGAATAGAAGAAAAAAATATCACGAGTCAAGATTGGAACCCGCTTCTTTTGCCGTAGTATGGCAACGCCTGACATCAAACTATGGCCGTGTTCCTACTCAGTAATAATTTTTTTTATTGAGTTTTAAAAAAAATCTAAGAAGACTGTTGCAGGTAATATCTACGACAATAAAGAATATAGCTATCACTATAACACAATATTACTATTCGTTCAATGGTTACAATCACAAAAAATACCTATAAATTGTAATTTACGATTGAAAACTTTGCATAAAGTTAAAGTGCGATGAAGCGAATTGTTTGGAAACACACGCTCCGCCAGGTGCGAGCGGCCATCTGCTCACTTGTCTGTCTGCACGTGTAACCTCGGGAATCGGTAAATCTTGCATAAGTGATGTTGAATATGTGTTTTGTGTAGCCTTTGTATTGTAGAGGAATTATAGAGGAAAGTTACGCTGTTGGATTAAGGTAGTAGTAACTATTTAAGTATCAGTAGTGATCTGTGAATTTTATGAATTGTAACTTGTAACACTATATATTTTGCTTATGAACTGTTTGCGAAACTATACATTTATGGTTGAATTGTTTCTTTATTATAAGGTAAAATGCTGCTGTTAAGCTTTTCATTCGGTTTGCGATTTTTTATTTAACAAAAATATAAGACTTATCATTTCTTTGTGATCAATGTAGATATAACGAAAGATTAATAGAGCTGCTCAAGTATAAGTGTTGACTAACTGGATTGCCGTTCAAGATATTTACGTTACCGAAGCGAGCTTGATGAAAAAGAAACAGATAATAGAAACAAAATCCTATTTGTAGTACTAAATGTATTTCGTAGCTTTAACCGTTAAACTAGTGTAATTCCGTCTAAAGTGCCTGTGTTGCACTTTCAGTTCCTAAATGATGGTACAAAGTTTTCTGCACAACCTTAATGTTATGACGGCGACACTATTATGTACTGAAAAGTTTTAAGTACTTCCCACTAGCAGTTCTGAAGATTTCGTACGTTGATAAGAAGTTTATCTATTTAACTTGTATTTTGTTATAAATGGAAAAGTTTGTTTTTCACGTCACAATGGATTATAGAGCCATTGATGGCTTTATTTTGCATGATGGAGCTGCAGCGTCCGAAAGTTTAAATTTTTATCTTCGAAAAGTATGATTGACACCCGTATCTGAATACTAAATATGTGTACTGCTTGAAAATTTTTGTCATATGGTCTATTTTATTGACAGTAGGGAAGCGCTTGACCACAATTTTGCCTTATCGCCTTGTCATATGGTCACCAGCTCATATTTCGCTAAAGAATTCACTGAGGTATGAAGCTGGATATGTAATTCAGGTCTTTAATATAACAGCTTTCCCAGCCGGTACCGTTGTATTATATTTTGGTGACACATCTGCAAGTTATGGTTGAAGATATTTATGTGTGACACATGTCGCGTACTATTGCATACTATTACAAATGGAACAGCCCTTTAGTTATTGTTACAAGAAGCATGAATCAAATGATAGCTAAGAAAAAGATGATCGAAATCTTTCCTTAATGAATTCTTCTATTAGGAAGCCTCATTCTATTTGTAGCTTTTCTAATATTAGCTACCTAAGATCAAGTATTTGATACTTCATAAATATTTTCCCAACGGTCGAGTGGAGCCTTAATTCTTACATAACAAAGACCCTATTAATGGTTGTAATACGGCCCTCTAATGAGTGGGGATTAACATAATATCCTCTGATATGCAGATTCGCTCACGAGACTGTCTTTTTAAGACGTGCTTGTAATAAAGATCGGCTTAATGCAGTTTTTGTTAAAGTTCCGCTAGTGGGGATAAGGAAGCTCTTAGGGTACTTCATACGAAAGGAGTGAGGTAATTGTCTGTTATTGTATGTAGGAACGGTATATTGGCAGGTTTTGGGATTATTTTTTCGGGGTGTTATGACGATGATGCTTCTGTGTTATCGTTTTAATTATTCATTATTAAAGGTCATTTATGTAATTGTTTCGGCTGGTTATCTAGTATGGGTACCTAGATAATCTAGTGGCCACAAAAATATGCTATACCGACCATATACTTATACTATTGAATTTCTAGTAAAAGTACTCAAGTATCTACGGTAAAGTGTAAATTATTAGGAATTAAATATTAAAGGGAAGTTAAGTAATTTATTCGTAGAACATAACCGCCGCATTACGCGTTCATTCCGCGATTTCACAACTTACCAAGTTCAAAGTTAAATCAATTTCTTGTAAGTTGTAAGGTTAAAAGTCGGACGTGCAACCAAATAGACCGTGTAATCAGCTAATAGCCCTCAAGTAAATGGATAGGTTTAGGCACCCTGGACGTTTCCAGTCTGCTGCGCGGGTCGTCGGCCCGGATTAGCGATGTACCCTGATTCGTGTGTTTGTTTATCACCTGTATGTTTCGGTTAAGGTGGAGATATGGTTTTTAAATTGCACCTTTTATAGATATGGTTTAGGTACCTATTTGCATATTTAATAGTTATAGGATAGGTTTAGGCACCCTGGATGTTTCCAGTCTGCTGGGCGGGTCGGATTAGCGATGTACTGTGATTCGTGTGTTTGTTTATCACCTGTGTATTTGGGTTAAGGTGGAGATATGGGTAGACAATGGCTAGGTAATGCTTTTAATTGCACCTTTAAAGTATAGGTAGGTTACCTAGATATGGTCAGTATTCTTTACCTATTTGCATAGTTTATAGTTGTAACTTGTAACTATCTCTAGCAGCTCGTTTTTATACAATTATGTAGGCATAAGATAGAATAGATAAGTCTGAAATATGTAGTATAATATCTCCTTTATGTTTGTTAAAAAAACAGCTAATTACAGTAAAACACGAGAATCAAATCTTCTAATCTATTTTACATAAAGATTATGCTTACATCGAGTTTGTAACAGACAAGTCGCGCAACTAATCGCACAACTCCTTTCAACACTTCATTTTACACGTGTTGAAATAAAGATTGATTTCATAGATAACGACGCGGGGGATACGTCCTGCGCCCGCGCCGGCGCCGCTAATAAATCACAGTATGCCGCAAGTCGTAAGCGTAAGTGAAACTACGATACGCATTTGGAATGCGAGTAAAAGTGTTCCGAGTAAGGCCACAGATTAGAGAATAGTTACTTGTAAGGCTACGTGGACAGATAGGGCGAATGTGCGCGTGGGCTGCGTGCGCGCATGTGTGTTCTAGCTTAGGAGTCTTTGTTTGGGTTGTGTGATTTCATAGTAGATACTAAATAGCATTCTGTATTTGGTGTTTGGTCACTAATAAAATTGCCCTGTAATTCCGAATAATAATTGGTTTTGCCTTCAATTTAATCTTTACCACTTAACCTACCCGTATAGTTTTAATGCTAATCAATAGTAAAAATAATACTAACTTATATCGTTATTTTCATAATCGAAAATATATTTTTCAATTTATTTTTACCTACATAATTAGTCACCATTGGGAAAAGGAAATATAACCATTTTTTTTAATAATAACATACAAAACGTTCAATGAATGTTCGTCTACAGTTTTAACTGATAATTTATTGGCTAATAAAAAATTAATTGTTCTAACAAGAATGTCGGAAATCTAGTTTAATGGTCGCCTTGTTAAATGTTGCACGTTTTATTGTTTTCAAATAAGTGCCATTTCATATATTATGTGAGTCACATTCATTCAATTTTATCTTACCAAGGGGTGAATATGATGTATTAAAGCAGTATTATTTCCGCTGTGCAAAAGAGATGGCGCTAGACGACCTATATAGCTCTGTCATTCTTTCACACTGGAATTATACTGTTTTAAGACAATATGGTAAACCATTAATGACCCTGGAGGTCATTAATGGTCAAATCGGCATCGTGCAACATCTGATGATAATCTAAATTAATTATTAACTTATTGTCAATCTTAGGTTTATAGAGATTCGCTTTTAAATGCTGTCTAATTTTAGAATAGTCATTGTTATGACTGTAAATTAGATGCTATAGTCATTTCACATTATTTTACTTCCAACATTATTCTCTCATCTTTAGGTGCTTGAGCATGTAAGCTGTGGGTTTAATACTTATTTAGGTAATACTCTGAAAATAATGGTATAGGTAGGGCACTTGTTTTTGCGAGCTTATTGTACTTGAATGAATAGTCTATGAATTTCTTACCTAATAGATTTCCTAGATATACTACCATCAGGTGAACTCCGACAATTTGTAGCTTTTCCATCATTAATATGGCAATTGTTACAACTTGAACTGAGTTTTGTAATCTCAAGGATTAAAGTTAGGTATTTCGCTTATCTAGGTAAACTGAGTTTAAACCCGCAGTTAAACTAAGCTAGATAAAGGTTCGGTTTCAACTGTTGGAAACGTTTTAGCTCACAGTTACCACAAAATGCTCACTGCATTTTAAACTTTGTTCACGCTTCGCGAATAAGTGCATTTTTATTTAAATAAAGTTATAATAATACAGTTTGCAGTTCCAATTGGGTTTTTCTTGTTTATCTTAAAGCTGCATCCTTTAAGTATTTGTATGTTGAATTTTACTACAATGTACGAACACTGTAACTAGACGATGATAAGAATGAATTATGAATATTGCTTATCTTTATTTTGTATCGTAGTTTTTCAGTAGGTACAATAATTTATTTTTCCATTGGATTATTATCAGTTATCTCTTATTGATGACCAAATATTGTTTACAAAAATAGATTACAAGTTGATTTACATAGTTAAAAATTTTCAATTTTAATATTTATTCTTTTAGTGAATGAAATCCGATTCGATACTTTTATACCTTTTAAAAATTTAATATTTAAACATGAACGCTACTAATAAATAAATATTCATGACAATATACATTAACATTCATTTCTCTCGCGAATTTTACGCGGAATTTTGTTGCGATGTTATCTTTTTAGCTATTACAAAATTCGATAGCGTTATTTATTATTTATGACTTTCCCTGGAATTGAGATAAAAACGTTCTTCGCTTGCTTCCCATAAGAAACGGGAAATTGACAATATTTCTTATTTTATCCTAATACTATAAGCATATGAAAAAACATTAAAAGTTGTATTAAAATGTCAAAAGAAGCATCGCCAAACGAATAAAGAAGATATAGATATTATCTAATAGATTCACTTCTTAATTAGGTATATTCGTTACTAGTTGTGCCCCGCGGTTTTAGTTTTTACCCGCATTGCTCCGCTCTTGTTGGTATAAATAATTTTTCAAATTGAACCTGTAGCCTGTAGTTTCTGAATTAAAACAAACCAACAAACTCTTCAGCTTTATAGTAACCTATACATTACCTAGTTATATAATTTCTAAGTACATATAAATTAAATTTGTAATATAAATGAAGTTTAAATACAAGTTTACAATGCACGTGTTGCGGCTTCGTGTTCTACATTTCCGGGAATCCCGTTGGAAATATTTAAACAGATTGAATGTTAAGCCTATAATGTGCTTTTATTATTGCTCTGTTGTTTTCGCTTTTAAATAGATCTATTTATTCTTATTGTGCTTGTTAACACTGATTTAATGGTGGTTTATAATATTTATTAGCTGTTTTAACTGATATAGTAGCTTAACTTTTTTTAATTTTATAAAGTTGATGAGATGTTTGTTTCAACTTGTTTATATCAGGAACTACTGATTCGATAAAAAAGTAAGCTATTGAGGAAGGAATATATAACACATTTTATAATAATTTGTAAGATAGCCTCTTAATTAATATATGTACATGCAGAATATTGATCATCGAATCATCTGTAAAGATACAACAGTCTGGTGTAAAATCTACCTACAGGTGTAAAATGCATCTGCCCCATGGTAAAGTTATATTAAAACTTGCCGCCAATAAGAATATTTTATTCATAAAACTTGTATGTTGCATTCCACTCCACTGCGGGATTTTATATACGAAGGAAAATTTAAAATTGTTGCAAGAACTGTATACCTACCTACTTAATCAATTTATTATATGTATAGAAAAATATATTTAAGAGGTACGTGTTTGGTTACTTTCTATTATATTTTGCAAATAAGTACTTAATATCACAATTCACAGTACTTACCTGTTTATGTGATAAACCATGGAACGTGTTATTTTCATTAAAATGCTGTTTGATATTAATTTCACGATTGTGGTTATTGTTGACACTTAAATTTTGCAATAATACAGGTGTCCTGAGTGCAAAGTTAGCAGGTTCGATATGACGCATAGAGTCAGGTGTTTCCCTGCATAGCAGCCATATTTATTAACACAGTATTACAATATTTCCTATTGTAATACTGTGCTATTAAAGTGAAACTTATTTTGGCGCGTTGAGAGTAAAATTTCAAGATCGCGTCATGGCAATACCGTCACTTTGGATCTTGCCAAGGAAGTTTCACTTCTCACACGTGTGCTAGGCACGCACGCTCTTTTTTATAATTATATAAGTACCTACATATTTGAAAATGCAAGGATATATGAAAATTCAGTAATAAAAATGAAAAAAAAACACAATTTCATTTTCTGACTATTGTTCGCAATAAAACTATCTAAATCAACTATAGTCCATTGAATAAAAAGTTCTAGAGTGCGTGAGTTAGTAACGTAAGATGTTTCTTCGGAAACATGTCAAGAGTCCCTAGGTAATAAACATACTAAAACCCCGGGACACTAAGAGGAGCCCCGGAGTGGGGGGAGGGGGGAAATGGGTCCATTTTTTCATTTTTCGCTTAAATCTCAAAAACGGTACATGTTAGAGAAAAACTTTCAATGAAAAGTTGAAAGGCCATAAAATTATCTACAAGTTGTACATAAATCATTTTTTCCTATATCCTACCGTTACTGAGTTATACGCAGTAAAAAATGATTTTGGCTCAAACAATTTCCCCATACTACACATCAATCGATCAAAAAATATTTATTTCTTCCAAAAAACTCAAATGTGCAACTTGTGACCGGTACAGATAGATTGCTCTTAATTAGGTCTATAATTGGTAAAATAAACACATTCTTCCATGGAAGCCTTTAGGAGGAATCGATTGTCAAAATGTTATATTAGGGCAGTTTGAGTTACTGAACCAGATCTTTTTATTTTTTTCTTCCAAAAAAACTCAAAAGTGCAACTTGTGACCGGTACAGATAGATTGCTCATAATTAGGTCTATCATTGATAAAAATACCAGATTCCACCGCGGAGGCGTTTACGGGTAATTGAATTTTATTAGGGTAGTTACGATACTTGAACTTTTTATTTTTTTTCTTCCAAAAAACTCAAAAGTGCAACTTGTGACCGGTACTATTAGATTGCTCTTAATTAGGTCTATAATTAGTAAAATAAACACATTCCTCCATGGAAGCCTTTAGGAGGAATCGATTGTCAAAATATTATATTAGGGTAATTTGAGTTACTGAACTTGATCTTTTTATTTTTTTGTTCCAAAAAACTCAAAAGTGCAACTTGTGACCGGTACTGATAGATTGCTCTTAATTAGGTCTATAATTGGTAAAATAAACACATTGCTCCATGGAAGCCTTTAGGAGGAATCGATTGTCAAATATTATATTAGGGTAGTTTGAGTTACTGAACTTGAACTTTTTATTTTTTTTCTTCCAAAAAACTCAAAAGTGCAACTTGTGACCGGTACAGATAGATTGCTCATAATTAGGTCTATCATTGATAAAAATACTAGATTCCACCACGAAGGCGTTTACGGGGAATTGAATTTTATTAGGGTAGTTATGATACTTGAACTTTTTATTTTTTTTCTTCCAAAAAACTCAAAAGTGCAACTTGTGACCGGTACCGATAGATTGCTCATAATTAGGTCTATCATTGATAAAAATACCAGATTCCACCATGGAGGCGTTTACGGGGAATTGAATTTTATTAGGACAGTTAGTTAAAAAGTTCAAGTATCGTAACTACCCTAATAAAATTGAATACCTCCTAAACGCCTCTATGGTGGAATCTGGTTTTTTTATCAATGATAGACCTAATTATGAGCAATCTATCGGTACCGGTCACAAGTTGCACTTTTGAGTTTTTTGAAAGAAAAAAAAATAAAAAGTTCAAGTATCGTAACTACCCTAATAAAATTCAATTCCCCGTAAACGCCTCCGTGGTGGAATCTAGTATTTTTATCAATGATAGACCTAATTATGAGCAATCTATCTGTACCGGTCACAAGTTGCACTTTTGAGTTTTTTGGAAGAAAAAAATAAAAAGATCTGGTTCAGTAACTCAAACTGCCCTAATATAATATTTTGACAATCGATTCCTCCTAAAGGCTTCCATGGAGGAATGTGTTTATTTTACCAATTATAGACCTAATTAAGAGCAATCTATCAGTACCGGTCACAAGTTGCACATTTGAGTTTTTTGGAAGAAATAAATATTTTTTGATCGATTGATGTGTAGTATGGGGAAATTGTTTGAGCCAAAATCATTTTTTACTGCCTATAACTCAGAAACGGTAGGATATAGGAAAAAATGATTTAGCTACAACTTGTAGATAACTTTATGGCCTTTCAACTTTTCCTTGAAAGTTTTTCTCTAACATGTACCGTTTTTGAGATTTAAGCGAAAAATGAAAAAATGGACTCATTTCCCCCCTCCCCCCACTCCGGGGCTCCTCCTAGTGTCCCGGGGTTTTAGTATGTTTATTACCTAGGGATTCTTGACATGTTTCCGAAGAAACATCTTACGTTACTAACTCACGCACTCTAGACCCCCCTTGGAGGGACTCATTCAATGGACTACTAGTAGTACGTGTAATATATTTTAAATTACAACGTACGTTATATGCCTATATCGTAATATCCTGTTTAAAAAGAAGCAATAAAAATATGAAGAAAGTAGATAAGTAGGTAGGTACATAATTTATTTATTGAACATAAATATAAAACGAATATTCAAGTTATAAGATCGATGTCACAAGAACGGCAGTCGAAGTATTTTCATATAGTTTGAATCCGAAAAGTTCAAACATACTTTATAGCATTACGTATTCTATTTCCTCACATTTCGAGGAAACTATAAAAATTGTCGAACGCTCGTTGCGTTCTAAATTTCTTCGTATGTTTGTTTTGCTGTAGAAGTTTTGTATGGTATTGCTTTTAGATAGGTATTTGCACCCATAAAGTATTGGAATACAGAGTTAAATAGGTATATACGTAGTTAGTATTGAGTAATCTGTGCCACAGAATAATAACTAGTAACTAGCGTCTGTGGTTAAATGTTTACATGATTTGTTATTTTTAATTGGAAAAAGTTGTTGAACGATTTAATTAGTACCTAGGTAGTCTACTAATATACTAACCAGACTATAAAATAATAATAATAGTTAAAAAAAACTAAAAAACACGCTTTTTGTTCGGTTTTCTATAAAAAGCGTGTTTTTTATTTTTTTTAAACTATTATTTATTTTATCAAATTAGTGTATTGTCATCGGTCTTCAATAAATCTACAAAGTTTGAACGAATTCTGGCCGTTTAAAGTGGGTCAAAATCGCGCCCAAAGAAGTCGGTTACAAACATACAGGTGAAGCTAATATAAAGCGTGTAAAAAATACTATAGGTACTTTATTAAATAGGAGTAAACTTAGATTTATTCACAAATGTTAAAAATACACGAAAATGTGTTTTATAAATAGAAAAACAACTCAATTACAACGTTTAATATTCAAATAATATCTCTGATATTATGATTATATTAAGATGGCTCCATCTATATTTAGAAGAGATATTACTTTTGTGTATTATATTAACTTCTATTTAAATAAGACTGATTTAATTTGAACTGAGAACGCCATTTATAATAAACTAGCTTTCCGCCCGCGGCTTCGCCCGCGTTTTCAGAGAAAACCCCGCATAGTTCCCTTTCCCGTGGGATTTCCGGGATAAAACCTATCCTATCTCTCAAGTTGGACCGAACTGCACATGGTGTGCGAATTTTATTATAATCGGTTAAGTAGTTTAGGAGTCCATTGAGGACAAACATTGTGACACGAGATTTATATATATTAAGATAAGGTTTAGTTAAAGGAAAAACAATGAAAAACACAGCACACTTTACAAGTACATACTGTTCCAATTTACTGCACAATTGATCTAGGGGGAGGGGGAGGGGGAGGGGGAGGGAATCTCTATGTGGGGTGGTATTAATTGAAATTTGCTTTAAAGAAAACCCACTGAAAATACGTAGTTTGCTGTTCGTTACAGTTTAAAGATTCCGTGTTTTAAGAGGTATTTGAATGATTTTGTAATAAATTGGTTTTATATTGAAACGAGTATCTTGGTAATTGTGTATACTGAAACAGATAGACATTTCTCGAACTATTTGCTGTTTCTATCTTGTTTGTTTTCGATTTATAGTTATTTATGCCCGACCGATTTATTTATATTTCGATCATAAGCGTGAAATTGAACTATTCCTTAAACGTAAATATTTTTATACAAAATATTGCTGTAGTGTAGTATTTTATCTCATTTTTAAAATACAGAATAAATTATACGCGTAGCAAAATTATTAACAAACAAAAAGTGGATGAAAAGGACTTTACCCTTTTTCAGCCTGCATTAAATAAAATAAAATGCGAAATGCACTAAAACTGTAAAGTTATTAAGGCTGACCTGGATAACGACATTTTCATTATGATCATCCAACAAAAGTTACCCTGCGCTTTTAGGTTAAAAACTGGACCTAGTTGTGCGTGCCTAGTTGGTACTTACTTACCTTTTGACTTTGCACTAATAATCATTTAATTTTATTTACATAAATATTAATTTATTCGTACATAAATATTCGTAAAAAATAAGAAAATAATTTTGTATAATTTACTTACGACAGCTTTTATTAATATTAATATATAATTTTATTAATATAAATACAATATAAATTAAATTATAAGTTAATGATTTTTTGGAACGATTATTTTGATTTATAAGTTCCAAGTAACTATTTGATGTTTATTTAAATAAAGTAAACAATTGAGATACTAGCGGCATCTGAAGTTTGTTACTGGCATTGAGCGCGCGCGCAAGCAACGCGTATGTTTTGTTAGTTTCACTTGTTATTACTAGATGGCGCTTTTATAAATTAACAAATATTTTTGTTTTACTGAAATTTTGTAAACATTGAATTATTTTGTTTAACTTGAAGGTAAATTTATCACTTAATATGCTTCTAAGTATTTAAAATGTCAAAAATTAGTATGTATCGAAGTTAAAAGAAGTCCAGATTGTTGTGTCAGTTTTTGAATTTATCGTAAACACGTAGGGCGTAGGCAGACAGCCACACGTGGCAAAATATTTTTTTTATTATATGTACTGAAATGAGTATTTATTACAGTTCGTATTCTTACAAAATAATATCTATCAGGTTTATATTTTCTCGATATGACGGAATTAATGAACCTGCACCTCCTTTTGATATGAAGTCTTAATTATTAAATTTTCTGTATTAAAGTTTTTATGCAACATCCAGTTTAAAATTATTTCCGCATTGAAGTATTGTTCTAGAGAAGTACGAATAGTATCAAGTAGTTTTGTTAGCGAGATGCAATGAACCTGTCTTGTGTGATGATAAATGTACTGAGTAAAGTACTTTGGAACAATGAAATAAAAGAAGTAAGAATAACAGCTGTAAATTCTCCAAGTAGCTAGGTTATTTTAAATTTTCCAATTGGGTTAATTTTTATGAAATATTTTTATAACATACGATCCATGGAACTATAGTCATACTGGAACCCAAACTCCTAAGAATAAATAAAAAACTGATAGAATGACCGCAAGTAACCCCTGTTTACCCCATAGGGTAGCCAGCGTGATTGTAAATTTTTCCCCTATTGACGTGCATTAAAAAATCGACTGTCAGTAATAATAGTCTATATGACAAAAATCATTAATAAAATCCGCTAAAAAAATGAAATTAAACGAGATTCATGCAGGTTTGCTTTTCCATTGAAATAACAAAGGTTTACAACTTTTAAAATGGACTGCTTATCGAACACGCTCATAATTTTTTTCCCATATTTTGAATTATGTTATGAAAATCGTTGCGCGGCAGCCCCAATTCTAGGTGTCAAATAATGTTTACTGCAAAATGGCGGATGTTTATGTTCATTTCGTGAGTTTGTTCTTGTATTTTGGAATTATTCTGAGCCAAAATTAATAGAAATGGTTGTAAATATATTGTGCGCGGTTGCAAAAGTGAATGGCATCCAGGATGTGATATTATATTTCATTCGTAAGTACAAAAAACCATGCATAAACTACGCTTCATGTAAAATTGTAGTTTAGTAATATTTCTACTTTAATTGTTGTTAAATCTGGAATAATAGATCGAAGTTGTGATTATAATGTTAATTTTGATTAGGTTTTTTCCATTTAACATCGTTATTTGCTTATTATTAAATGTTTCATGATTGTAATAAATATTAGACTAGGGTGTCCATACTTTATAAAATTGTGTACATATATTTCGGTATGGTATTTTTTATGAGAAGTCTTTCTCCACTTGAGTTAGTTCAATTGGCGTGAAAGTTAATGGTATAAAAACGTTGTTTACTACTTTTATATAATGATATATTGTAAAATCAAAAACTCAAAGTACATACATATATGGTACCTACTGAAATAGAAGCACAAGACAACAGCACAAATTTTGTGTTATCTGTATCTAAATGAAATTTTTTTTTTATATTTTGCAAATAATCTTCTTTTCTCTTTACAGGTTTCCGTCCAATCTAGCGGAACGTAATACATGGCTAAATATAGTAGAATTAAAAATATCCTGTTTTGAAAAAGTGAAGATATGCAACATTCATTTTAAACCCGCACTTGGCCAGTGTGGTGGATGTGGCTGTAACCTCATAGGAGGCCATGTCCCAGCAGTGGGAACGTAATATATACGTTACGGGAAATAAAATGTATGGGAGGGTTTAAAGTTACATTTTTAGATATTTCTTGTTATATTTAAAAAAAGTTATTATTGTTATTTTACTCATTAGGTAAAGTATCATATCAGTATCATATCGATATCAGTTTAAAGTTTTTTGATACCTGCAATAGTTACGGAATAATCACCTGTGCACACTTAACGATTACACCCTAAATATATATATTTTGTTTTTTATTGTATGATAGGGAAGCGCTAGACCACGATCTCATATTTCAAGTACTCTTAAAACTATTTAAATACTGAAGGGTATGGAATGATAAAAATATTTTCAGTGAACCGATTTCGTTACTTTTTATTGTTATAATTTGCAAATTTGTAAAGGCAGTTGGCATTGTAATGATAAATAAATATTATAAAAACACATTGATATTTTACTTCATTAATTCCTCAAATGACTGGACGTAACGCCAAATTATACAGCAAAATGTTGTCATAATTTATAGCGGTCCTGTGTTCTGAAGATGCATTACAGATAGCGGAAGACGCAAACATGAAAAAACGCTGAAAGGAACATTACAATTTTCCAATGTTAAATACTTGAACATCTATTTTTTATCTATTTGCAAAAACTCTACAGTAACTATATTAGAATAATAAATGCAATTACGTAATTTATTTCCGCCGTAAATCATCAACCATCAATCAATCAATAAATATAAAACTCTCCCGTTACTTAGTGACTGACAGACAACGCACAGCCTAAAATCACTGGACCTAAAGACATGAAATTTGGCGCACTCTGTATATCTAGAGTATCCTAAAGGTGCACTTAGAAAGGCTATTCCGAAATCCCCACGGGATAAATGGGATTTTATGTTTTATGACTTCAACGAGGACGAAGTCGCGGGCAAAATCTAGTATTATAGTAAAATTTTCATACGAATAAAATTGATGTATCCGTTATTTTTTTCCTTAATATCCTGAATTTTTTACATTTATACTCACCCCACGGAAATATAGACATACTATATATATTATGACTCACCGTAACTAGAAAGAGACGGAGGGGAAACGATAAGATTCAAGGTCAAATTTTTTGACTTTACTTTTTCTTAGGGAGTGTGGGTTCCATACGTAGTATATATAGTTCCATGATACGATCGAATATAGCAAAGTAAATATATTTCTATGGCACTTCTATATGTTTTGTGGATGTCCACTATCTTTTATAAAAGTTCTGTTTATTATTACTAATGAGGTATCTCATGTGTATATATCTAATATTGGTAATAATCAAGTTAAGTGAAAATTATATCAAAACATTCCTTAATATAAAAGATTGCAAGATCTAATGAATAACTGGCATATAAAATGCTTCTAAGTAGAATAACTATTTCGTGGCAAAATAAAAATATCAACTCGCAAAGCGATTAAGACCTCCATTTAGCTCATAAAGCCTCGGTTTTAATCAATTTATGATTCTATTAACGTTGGTAAGGAAATTAACGCGGCCATAATAACCGAGCTATCGTAGAAGTACCTAGGTATTATAATCGTAAATTATTTTATACTAGCTGTATCGCGCGGTATCACCCGCATTGCTCCGCTCCCGTTGGTCTTAGCGTGATGATATATAGCCTATAACCTTCCTCGATAAATGGGCTATCTAACACCGATAGAATTTTTTAAATCGGACCAGTAGTTGCTGAGATTAGCGCGTTCAAACAAACAAACAAACAAACTCTTCAGCTTTATAAGATTAGTATAGATGAGCGATAGTATATTTTTTCATAATTTCCTTAATTATTTTTTGGTCCTTTTTTCACACTTCAAGTTTAGGTACTGGTTTTATTGTAAGCAGTAATTTTCAGCATGATTCTCATTTAACACATTAAGTTTTATTTTCATGATAAATATTATGCTATTAAAAATTTATTCTTTAAGCTCTGCGTGTGTAAATTATAAAACTTATGTGTAATATAAACAATAAACATGCAATCAAGATTGTGTGTGTGTGTCGGATTGGTTACGGATTATGTTTTAGCTCATTTAGGATATTAGAATACTATTATTTCATTAATTCTTTACTGATATTTAGTTTAACCTATTCGAATATCTACATGTGTATAAAATTTTCGTGTTTGTGACCATAGTCATCCGAAAAGGCTTGATCGATTTTATGCAATTTCTTATGTAGGCTCGGTAGCTCTGAATATTCGTGAACTTGATATCCCTACGTAGAGCTACATTTGTCAAGTCAGATAGAAGAAGATAATAGTCAGATAAATACTTAAATATGTACCAATATAATACAAACGCAATAGTCTGCATATCAATGATATGCTGCTCAACGGCAGCATTCATTGCTATGCAGATGACAGTACTGGTGATGCAGTATATACCGGCCGCAGCAATATTTCTCAGGAGCGCATCATCGAGTGCCGGAACAACCTCGTGTCTGAGATTGAAACTTCTTTACAAGAGGTTTCAGAATGGGGCCGACTAAACCTAGTCCAATTTAACCCCAAAAGACACAGGTATGCGCCTTTACCGCTAAAATGCTCCCCTTCGTCATAGCTCCTACTTTTCAGGGTACTCCTCTCTCAGCCGCAGCCAGTATCGGAATCCTTGGTCTCGAAATCTCGAGTAACGTACAGTTTTCTTGTCACTTGGAAGGAAAAGCCAAGTTGGCCTCACAAAAACTTGGTGTGCTCTGTAGAGCGGGGCAGTATTTCACGTCGCACCATCGCCTCAAGTTATATAAGGCGCAAGTCAGGCCGCACATGGAATACTGCTCCCACATCTGGGCCGGGGCACCCCAACAATACCTCCTTCCATTTGACCGTATTCAAAGGAGAGCTGTACGACTTGTTAACGAGCCAAGTCTCACCGATCGGCTTGATACTTTGGCGCTGCGAAGAGATGTCGCTTCCTTATGCGTTCTCTATCGCATTTACTATGGGGAGTGCTCTGAAGAGTTGTTTGGAACATTACCCGCCGCCGAGTTCCATCACCGTACAGCACGACATCGTCAACAATACCACCCTCACCACCTTGACTGTTGGCAATCTACAACTGTGCGCTTTAAAAGATCTTTCTTCCCGCGCACTACAGAAATCTGGAACAAACTCCCTCATGCGGTTTTTCCAAACGGCTATGAACTGGGGACCTTCAAGAAAAGAGCATATTCCTACTTGAAAGGCCGGCAACATACTCACAATGTCTCTGACACTGTGCGTACATATGGGCGACGTGGAGCACTTACCACCAGGTGACGCGTCTGCTCTGTTGCCCCCTATTGCATAAAAAAAAAAGTGTTTCAAGTTTCAACAACTCCTATAATTTAGTGCATAGCATCCAGAATACAGTTTTTGGTAAAACGGACGTTTCCAATACCGCTGCTAAGTGTTACGAGTTGAACAAATTAAGCTCCATATGTCAGTATGGAGTGGCAGTAAGCCACAATTGGTTGTGAAAAGCGTATCGATATTTACGACTAGGAATTAAGATTACATATATACGTTTATAAGTATAAATTTTACAATTATTCCCTTATTTTATTATAAGTCTAGTCCTTGATTCATTTATTGTATAATTTGGTGAAAGCAAAAAAGTTTATTTTTAATATTAATGTAAGGTCCAGTTTTATGGCTTTCTCATAAAGACACATCAGTTTATTTAACATTTTTTTTTCTATTTTTCCATACATTATGGGTCATAATAAGTGACGGATAAGCTATATAAAACCTATCCAGACGTTGTTGAAACTCGTTATAAATCTAATACTTATATGGATAATGCTAGCAGCACTCACGTAATAGTTTCTACGCAGAGCAAGCATCACTAATATAAACTTATTTTGAACTACACTCAACCAGGAAGGGGGATGGTGTTTTTCTCTTTGCGCCTAGTTTATGGATCAATTGAGTGTTTGTTTACCGCCTGTTAACGAGTAATGGTCTGAAAAACGGAAAAATCGCAACACAGCAGAGCAAATTGTTTGTGCCTTGATTGGTGTTTGTGTATTGGTAGTTTTTGTAAACATTAATTAGTTTATTTTAGAGTCCCGTGTCATTTTGTAGGAGATATTTCGTCTGTTTCTGGTCGATTTTTTTTACTACACAGATATTATTTTTTCGAATCGAAAACGAATCTGTACTAATATTATAAAGTTGAAGAGTTTGTTTGATTGAACAGTCAGTTTTTCAGGAACTGCGGGTCCGATTTTTAAAAAAATATTTCAGTGTTAGATAGTCCATTTATAGAGGGCGGCTATAGGCTACATATCATCACGCTAAGACCAATAGGTGAGAGGACGGGGTGCGGGTAAAGCCGCGGGGTCGCATATAAATATGAAATTCATTGTATGCGCTTAAACTACTTTTATCATTTATGTAGGTACCAAGAAGGCGGACAAGTTATAGTAAGAAGTTTTTGCGACACTTTGCTTGGGTTATTCTTAAGTTAATAAAATTTCCGCCCTGTATTTACCCGTCGAAGAAGTAGGTATAAAAATATTTCCCTAGAAATAAACGCGTAGTTTATAAATGGTATGTTTATTTTTACGTCTTGGAGAGGTTTTTAGAAACAACCAAAAAGTTGGCCAAGTAATTAATGTTTATATTAAATCAACAGGTATATATGTATTTATAAACAACTAGCGGTCCGCCCCGGCTTCGCCCGTGGTACATGTTTACGTTTTCTCTACATAAGAACCATCCTCGTACTTCAAGGAATATAATAAAAAAAGAATTATCGAAATCAGTTCAGCCGTTCTCGAGTTATGCGCTAACCAACACATTTTGCGATTCATTTTTATATATAAGAAGATAAGAAGAAGATATAAGGTTATAATAAGGTTATAGTTTTAAAAATACTTTGTAAGACCCGAGGATATCTGATATTCAGTAATATTTTGAGACTTTAACTGTATATTTTTACATTTTTGAAAAGGTCGTGACTCGTGTACCCAATAGGTGTCTGACATCAAATTAATTATGCAAATGGTAATAATTTGTTTGTATTCATTATAAATTGTTTATGTTATTAAAGTGCTCCAATTAGCCACAGACATAATTACCGCACTGTAATGAGCGTGATTAAATAATTAAATGCTTTGAGAGTCATGTTTTATATTATGTTACATGAGCAAATTGTTCCGTATTTGCAAGTGGAAATGAAATACATATTTTATAAATACTTACAGTAAGTGTTTTCGTACTGAGCTTTTGATTGCTACCAACATAATTATTTGTGAGATATAGTTGTACCATTTTGTGTATCTTCATATAGCTAAAAGCACTTATTTTTACATAAATTTTGAAGCACAGCTGTACCCATATTTGTAGATTGAGAAGGTTTATGAATTATTGAAATTTTTAAGATATAATTTAGCTATTTATCTTAAGATTAAATTAAATATGTAATCTGCAAATGATGATTCAGATTTTAGTAGTTACAATTTTTATTATAAACTACATAATATGAGGAAATTGAACTGTTTACGACGTTTGTTTTCGACCTACCGTCACTTTGTGTTATATTTTTTTTGTTCACACGAATTGCAATTTGCATTGTCATTACTCATTATCATTTGTGTCATCTTAACGTTTTGTTGGAAGGAATTAAACTGAAAGCGATACATAAAAAGGGAGTTTTTGTTCATGGTCCTTACGATTGCCGGATATAATATATAATATATAATATATAATATACAACGATACTGGAGAATACTGGCTTTGGAGTTACGACAATATCGATGAAATTATTATTGGTGGATTACGACTAATAGTACGTACATACAACTATAACGGTCAGCGTAACATCGAGTTGGGTGTTCTATCATCGAGTCTTCACATCTGCATCTGGAGGTTATTTTGTGTATAAGTGCTGTGAGTGAGTAAATAAGTGGACAAACCGTGAGTACATTCGAGATATCATAATACATAATTGGACTTTATATATTGGGACTTTAAGTAAATCGTATATAAAACTTGCTAATTGCTATTACAAAATAAATTGATTTGTACTTTAAAGATTGACGTGTTAAATAGGTCAAGGTTACGTGTTTCGCGGAAACTTAAAACGTAATAACCTACTTATTATATTCTGTGAATGCGTATCAGTTTATGAATATTGTATTTTAAATCTTGGTCGGATTTCTTATAGTAATTAATAATTAACATCAAGTTAATGTATAAATTAATTTATAACATTACGTATTTCAAATATTTAACCTATAAATTTTTATAAAGTTTTTTGTATATTCATTTTGTTTAATGTGTTTGTGTATTCATTTTGTTTGTTAGTTTTTGTATTTGAAAGATGGAATCTTATATTAAAGTGCAAAACAATATATATGATCGAATTACAAAAGCTAGATCTAATTTTAAGAAATCGCCTAAAGAACGTTTAGCGAATGATGCGTATTTATCGACAAGATTAGATGCGCTTGAAGAACTTTGGTCTCAGTTTTTGCAAACTCACACGCAAATTATTCAAGTTTCGGAAAGTGATAAATTGAATGCTACTACTTATGTCAAGGCTGATACATATGGCAATTGCGAAGAACAATACATCGATTATAAGTATGAGTTGCGGGAAGCTCGAGCTAATTTAGTTAAATCAACCACTGTACATCATGCGCCAGATGGCAGCACCACAGCTTCAGATTCGAATCAACAAGGTTTTAAATTACCAAAGATTACTATTCCACATTTCTCCGGGAAATATGCAGAATGGACGAGCTTTCGAGACCTGTTTTTGTCACTGGTACATAGTAACCCTACATTGGATGATGTTCAACGCTTACATTATTTAAAATGTCAACTCACTGGAGAAGCGGAACAGTTCTTGCGACACATACCAATAACTGCAGAAAATTATAATTTATGTTGGAAACAGCTTGAAGATCGGTACAGCAACAAAAAGTATCTTGCCAATTGTATCTTAAAGAAATTTATGAATCAAAAAACTGTAACAACTGAATCAGCTACAGCGTTACGCGAAATATTAGATACTACTAATGAATGTATGTTTGCACTTAAAAATTTGTCAATAGATGTAAGTACTTGGGACACTATTGTTATTTATATTGTAAGCTTAAAATTAGATTCCGAGTCCCGTAAGCAGTGGGAACTGCAAAGTAGTAAAAATTGTAATTTATTACCAACATATAAAGAATTTATAGAATTTTTAGAAATCCGCTCACGTTCATTAGAATTTATTGATCCTAAGGTAGCTAAACAAAATAGCCAACAATATAGAACTAATGTTGCTCCGAAAGCGTTTCATATTTCTAATTTAAAATGTATTTATTGTTCTGATAATCATCATTTGCGAAATTGTAAAAGTTTTTCAAGAGAAATGACTGATACTCGACGGAATTTTGTCCAATCCCATAATCTTTGTTTTAATTGTCTTGGTGCAGGTCACAATGTATATTCGTGTCGCCAGTCTTCCAGGTGTCGTATTTGCAAGAAGAAACATCATTCTTTACTACATCCCAAAAATATATCGCTTCCGTCGGAGCCTCAAATGAGTGAGGCAGAATCAGATGCTAAGGAAGCAACAGCATCTACATCAACACAGGTAAAAAATATTAATAATATCAGAGCCTGCTTTTCACGTTTCAGTGGACAAGTTTTACTTGCCACCGCATTAGTTAATGCCAGGTCACACACAGGCTCAATGATCACGTTAAGATGTCTCATTGATCAAGGATCACAGGCTTCATTTTTGACTGAAGCTGCAGTTCAACTTCTTGGGCTAAGAAAGATTCCACACAAAAGCTCCATTATTGGTTTGGGTAGTGACCACTCAAGTTCTGTTGCCTCTAAAGCGAGGGTAGAAATTGAGATTCAATCACGCCATTGCAACTTTAAAATTTGCGTCCACGCTTTTGTGCTCAATAAGCTCACCTCAGTACTTCCGGAAAGGAATGCTGTTGTTAATCTTAGTCCTGAAGTTTCTAAATTAGTTTTAGCAGATCCTTTCTTTGCAACACCAAATAAAATTGACATGCTCCTTGGAGCAGATGTTTATGGTCAGATTTTACTTGAAGGTCTGATCAAGGATTCACCCAGTGCATTAATCGCGCAAAATACACAGCTGGGTTGGATTCTATCGGGTCCAATTCAATCCAGATCGAGCTCCAGCACTATTTGGTGCAATCATATTCATCAAAATGATGAATACGAACTTATGAAGAAGTTTTGGGAGCTTGAATCGGATCAATTTGCCTCTGGTAAATCACTTCTTACAGAGGAGGAAATTAAATGTGAGAGTATATACACATCAACTACTAGGAGAGATAGTTCAGGACGCTATATAGTTAATTTACCATTTCGAACCGATGATCCAAATTGCAAATATGGTAATTCAAAGGCTATTGCAATAAAACAATTTAATCGGCTTGAGAATAATTTATTAAAAAATCCCAAACTTAAGGCTGAGTATGCTGCTGTCATAAAAGAATATAAAAATTTAGGTCACGTAGAAACTGTGCCATCTCATGAAGAAGATTCGGCTGATGCTGTATACTTACCTCACCATGCAGTGATCCGAGAGGATAAGGATACTACCAAGGTCCGAGTTGTCTTCAACGCTTCTTGTCCAGGAACCAATGGCATCACACTGAATGACGAACTTATGGTAGGCCCATCACTACAACCTGACTTACGTCACATTATAATGCGTTGGCGTCAATATCCAATTTGTCTATGCGCTGATATTATAAAAATGTATAGACAGGTAAAAATATCTGAATTACATACAGATTTTCAACGTTTTGTGTGGCGCGAAGATCCAGATCAAAGACTGCAGCATCTGCGCCTCTTACGAGTTACCTTTGGTACGGCTTCAGCACCGTATCTCGCTGTTAAATCATTACAGCAAGTTGCACACGACGATGGAGTAAAGTATCCGCTGGCTGCTGAAAGGGTACTTCATGATTTTTACATGGATGATTTTATGTCAGGCTGTTTTTCTGTGGAAGAAGGTAAGCAAATTTATAAGGAAATAACACAACTTCTTCAAGGAGGTGGATTTGTTTTGCAAAAATGGAGCAGTAATAGCGAAGAAATACTTAAAGAGATTAATGAAGATGTTGAAGATCAAGCAGAAAACCTGAAACTAAAAATAGATGAAATCATGAAAATTTTAGGACTTACCTGGAACAGAAGAACTGATGAATTTGAATACTTAGTACACCTTCCACCGCTCTCTCCTCCTGTAACAAAAAGAAAAGTTATTTCAGAAATTTCTAGATTATTTGATCCTGTTGGTTGGCTTGCGCCAGTAATAATTTCAGCCAAAGTTTTTATACAAAAATTATGGCTCTCGGGAATTGAGTGGGATGATGAACTTCCTGCACAATTACTGAAGGACTGGCTCAAGTATAGAAGTGAATTAGATACACTTACCAAATTTAGTATCCCACGCTGGATTAACATCAATAATGATGATACAGTTCGCGAATTGCATGGCTTCTGCGATGCTTCAAATGTTGCATTTGCGGCAGTTGTGTACTTGCGAGTGGTTAACTCCAATGGGGAAATTAATGTTGCATTAATCGCTTCCAAAACAAAGGTAGCGCCCATTAAACAAGTTTCGATTCCGAGATTGGAGCTTTGTGGAGCTGTACTACTCACAAGACTGCTACTAGAAGTGTCTCAAGTCATGGGTATGGAGAAATCTTCTATTCATGCGTGGACCGACTCACAAATTGTGCTCGCTTGGCTTCAAGGACAACCTAGTCGTTGGAAAACCTTTGTCGCCAACCGTGTGTCGGAGATTATTACTTCGTTGGAACCGCAGCAATGGCAACACGTATCTACAAAAGATAATCCTGCAGATTGTGCATCGCGTGGCGGAACGCAATGGGATGTTCAACTCTGGAAGGAAGGGCCGAAGTGGCTGCAAGAAAAGGATATAAATTTTACAAGAGGTCAAATAGAAGATACACATCTAGAAGAAAGAAAAATAAAAATTTGTTTAATAAATACTCACGATGATGAAGCAGATCCCGAAGAAGAAATATACTCACGGTTTTCATCTTTGAGAAGACTGCTCCGGGTTACTGCACTCTGTAAAAGACTAATTAAAAGGATGAGAAAAAAGGAAGTAGAAGATCAGAAGGATTGGATAACAAGTTTTGAAATAAGAGAAAGTTTAAAAGTATGTATAAAAATATGCCAAGAAAAACATTTCGGTGAAGAGCTTGCAGATTTAAGAAATAAAAAGGAAATAAATAAAAAAAGTAAACTTACCTCACTTAATCCAATAATTGACGAAGACGGTATTCTACGAGTAGGTGGCAGACTGCAGCAGGCAATCCTTAGTGATGAGAGAAAACATCCTATCATTCTTCCTCGCAAATCACAGTTTACAACTTTGATTATTGCGGATGCTCATGAGAGAACATTTCACGGTGGTCCCCAATTGATGCAAAATTATTTGCAATCAAAATACTGGATTCTAGGTGCGAAGGATTTAATACGGCTGTGTGTTCGTAAATGCGTTCGTTGTGTACGATATGCCGCTCGCACAAGACACCAGTTGATGGGACAACTACCGGTTGAAAGATCTACTGCTTGTCGACCTTTCTTAAAGAGTGGAGTAGACTATGCAGGGCCTATTAATATAAGAACCTCTAAAGGCAGAGGTAATAGGTCATTCAAGGGATATATTTGCTTATTCATTTGTATGGCCACACGCGCTATCCATCTCGAAGCAGTAAGTGACCTTACAGCTCAGGGATTTCTGGCAGCGTTTAAGCGTTTTATAGCACGCCGTGGTCATTGCGCTGAAGTATGGAGCGATAATGGGACAAATTTTGTGGGTGCAGCACGAGAACTCAAATCTTTATATGCTCATGAGAGGTCCAGTATAGTGAAGGAAATTGCAGATCAACTGGCTACAAATGGGACTGAATGGCATTTTATCCCTCCCCATTCCCCAAATTTTGGAGGACTATGGGAGGCAGGGGTAAAATCGACGAAACATCATTTAAGACGCATTGTTGGGAATTCAACTTTAACATTCGAAGAAATGACAACATTACTTTGTCAAATAGAATCTTGTCTGAATTCTCGGCCTATTTCTAAAATTACTGAGAATCCAGACAATCCAATCCCACTGACACCAGGACACTTTTTGGTGGGAGAACCTCTGGTTTTACCCCCTGATGTCAATTACGAAACATCCAATATCACAAATCTCAGACGGTGGCAAATGACTCAAAAAATGACACAAGATTTTTGGCGTCGTTGGTCAAATGAATATTTGACTCAATTCTACCATCGTTATAAATGGAACAATATTGTTCCTGAACCTACAATTGGAGATTTAGTGTTAGTAGTGGAGGATGATCTTCCACCTGGAAGATGGTTATATGGTATTATAGTTGAAAAACATCCCGGATTGGACGGAATTACGCGAGTTGTCAGTCTTAAATGTAAAAACAATGTAATTAAACGTCCTGTTTCTAAATTGTGTTTTTTGCCAATTACCAACTAATGTTAATTTTTTTTGTTGGCTCTCGAGCCTCATAATATTATGTTCGTATTAGCACGTATTAGTAAGAAAGCATGCAATGTGGTAATATTTTATTTTGTATTTTTTCTGTATTTGATGTTAAATTCGTGTAAAGACTTTCGTTAGTATTCATGTTTTGATCGGTTAATTGTATTAAGGAAAATTTTGAAAATTTGTCCTTGGTGGGCTGTATGTTTACGACGTTTGTTTTCGACCTACCGTCACTTTGTGTTATATTTTTTTTGTTCACACGAATTGCAATTTGCATTGTCATTACTCATTATCATTTGTGTCATCTTAACGTTTTGTTGGAAGGAATTAAACTGAAAGCGATACATAAAAAGGGAGTTTTTGTTCAGAACCTTAAATTCGATTTGAAATTATGTACCGTAGTACCTAGGTACTAAAATGAATCTATTTCGCATAATATGTTTAAAATATTCAATACAAATATCGTATTAAAATAGTCCTTTGTAGAATTAACACAATGAAAGCTCAGTTATTCGTATGCCAAGTTTTTCATGTAAATCGCATAACAATTGAACATTACAAAAACATACAGTGTTGCCAGGCGGCATATTTTCGCAGAACATCCAATAAAAGAGAACAATATCTTTTATTTATTTCTCCGCATTAACATAGCTCCCATATTCGCGACTTCATAGCTCAGTAGTTTATGAACAAAATATTCCGAATACTCGTGCCGAATAAGCAATTTCATCTAGAGCTATTCTCATGGAATGATTTATTGTTTCAGATGCCAACAATGTAGCCTCTGCGAGTTTTACATTCAGTGAAAAGTGAATTCTATCGCCGAACAATCCGACAGCACTATTTTGAAAAGTTCGACGCGTCGCAATGCAAAATGCGCGCGCGTGATTGGTTCGAGCGTTCGGCGTATCAGTGATTAGTGATGTGCGGTGCAGATAGTGGTTATCGATAGTGGGTAAAATGGCGACGATGGATTTGACTAACGAGGTGGTGCGGTTGCGCGCCGAACTCGAGAAGGTCTCGACGGAGCGGGACATGCTTCTGTGCGAGGTGTCGAATCTGCGGAGGGAATTGGAATTGAGCGAGTTGAAACACTTACAAGATGACGGGTGAGTTGTATTTTTTATCAGGTTTCTGTATATTCAAAACGTAACTATAGGTAATAAAGCGTATGAAGTACGTACGTATGATATTCTAAAAGAAACGATTAAAAATTACGTATTTCGCTGAAATTGTTTTAAAACAAAGCAGGAAATCACCGATATTATACCTCTAAGATCTACAAGAACATTATAATTCAATGATACAAAATTAATCAACCTATACAGCACTTAGTTAATAAACACGTTCCCCTTAAAGGGGGGTTCATTACGCCACCCATATAAGTGTCTTCACTATTTAAAGCACTCGCGTCCCAAAAACCGTCTGTTTTCAAACTGTCACATGTATAGGCACATATAAAAACACTTCCGTACAAACAAAGGGACGTCTTCGTCCTTTGAAAGCCTCCGTGCGTCGGATCCTCGCTCGCTATGTTTTGATTGTGGTTCAAGACTGTTCTCATTTATTGGGAGCGACGTTTTGGGTTTCGTAGCTTTATACTTTATATTATGGGGCGATTAAATGTGCTCCTTTTAGAGCGATATGTCCCTATTTCATCAACATTACATTGTATTATTATCTGATGCCTTTTAGTGAGTATTCCGCATGTACATCCTGATCGTGCATAATTCCGAACAACACTGTTTTCAGTAATTCATTCAGTTTTCATAAATATTAAATAGTAACATGCTCCGTTTTATGTTTTGCATGCGAGTTGCCTGATTGAGTAAGATAATATTTTTACTATATCTTCCAATATAAAGCTTATATTATAAAACCCGAGCAGATTTAACAAAGGACAAAGCTTAATATCATGTTCACCTACAAATATTCAATAAATGAAACAGTATCTAACTATCTCACTAATATTAAAAACGTGAAATTTTTGAGAATGGATGGATGTTTGTTCCTCTTTCACGAGAAAACTACTGAGCGGATTTTGGTAATTGGTACTAGGCAGTTGTAGCCTATGTACGAGAAGAAAATATAACATATAGAGATCATTTAAAGGGTTGGTTCATAAAAAGTTTGAACCGCTCTCGCTTATCAAACAAACCGTTTCGTATTCTGCCTATTACGCTATTGTTCGTCCCGTCTATGGTGACGTCAGGTCCTTTCTGTGGAGCCTCTTCAGAGTTTGTACGCGAGTGTTGTGACGGAACGTCTTTGAATAAATGCTATTCAATTCGATATTATATTTGTGAGTTAGGACAATGTTTGTACGGAATTTGATTTGGCATTACAGCTTGTAGCCATTTTTTCTACAGAAATGGGGTAGGATTTGGGGTGCTTTTATCAGGCAGGCAAGCACTATGCCAATTTATAGATTCCTTTTATCAGTTTCATTTAGTTTTTTATTCAATTCAGTCATTTGCTTCTTGAGGTGAATTTTATTATTACGTTAAAATTCCTTCTCTATACTTTATATTCGTATCCTTGTATCCTATTTAACTGTTTAAAAAGTCCTTTCTAAACTTGAAAGTCAACAAAGTAACATATAATATTTTGAAAATACCACATTCCAGCTTCAGTGAAAAGATAAAGTTCAGAATGTCTCGAATACCAAGTCTATAACCGCGTCATTTATATACAAGTAAAATAAAACTATACTTCCGTAGCAAACCCGTATTTTTCGACGTTTAATGAGCACTTTTTGTCCTGAATGCCATGGACTCACTTGACACGGGCGGGGTGTAACGACGCTTATTATATTTTGGTACCTACATGTAGAAATGTAGGATTTCATATTAATTTCTAGGGATATAACAGTGCACGCAGTTTGTGCATTTTGTAGAATTATTAAAATGTACAAAATATTGTTAAATTGTCTCTATAATTATAAAACACTGGGATAAGGGTACGTACCTATTTAGGAACGTTAAGATAAGTCCAATGCTTATAATATCCTATTTCCTGCTGATATTATAAACGCGAAATTTTGTTAAAATTTATGGATGTGTTTTTTACTATTTCACGCGAAAATCACGGAATTTTGATGACTCTTGGCCCTGATGTAGACCAGAATAATACTGTATATTACTTTTGAGTTATAAGCTATATAAATACTTGCTATGTCCGCGGATGGAACCGCGTGGCACAGCTAGTTATTAGTAGATATGCTATAAGTATAATTTTTCTAATTCATCTAAAATTAATACAGAGAAGACGTAAAAGGTTATATCAAAAAATGTTCTAATAATTTATTCATGTTTCATAAAGACGAACATTACAATAATATCTATCGTCACAAATTACCATTATGTCGATAAATATTTGCGTTTTATTTCGACGCTTGATAGGGTCGTACATAATTTAAATAAACAAGGTAATATTGGATACCCGTGTCTCGTTTCTTTGTAAATATTTGCCTTCAAGAACCAATCGTTTCAGAGGCAAAACAAGATAAGTTTATTTGTATTACTATAAAAAAATCCGACAAAAAATAACCAAAAAATACTATTAGGTTATTACTTTTTGGCGCGTTTTTTATTATATTTGGATGTACCTAGTGTTACTTGCGCAACTAAGACAAATCAATGACATTACACCACCCATATCAAAATACTACAAGTTAAGTTTCTAGGGCGTGCCAAAAATATACATAGTACATACATACCTACACTCGAACCCTTTCTAAGCATAACCCTCCTTCTGTCACAGTCGGGTAATAAAAGAGATGTATTCGTTTGAGACTTGAGTAGAATGAAATTTGAAATAAACAACAGTTTTTGGTTAACAGGCGGAGAGGGAAAGTATTATCGAATAATGGATAAATGAAAGTTTGTGAAATCTATCGGTGTAGTTTTTTTCCACTTTTTTGTTATTTTGAATTATATCTATAGAATATAATATCTAATATCTTAAGGTATTTAGAGATTAGTATAAATATGGCTTATGTGCTGAATAGAATTAAACAATAAACAATAATTTTATATTTTCCAAAATATTAGGAAACATAGAATTAAAGAACCCTTGCTCCTATACTTGGTTTTCCTAAAATTTTAAGCAGTCCGCCCCGGCTTCGCCCGTGGTACATGTTTACGTTTTCTCTCATATGAACCATCCTCATACTTCAAGGAATATTATAAAAAAATAATTAACGAAATCGGCTCAGCCATTCTCGAGTTTTGCGCTTACAAACATATTTAGCTAACTATTCATTTTTAATATATTGAAGATATTTGCACGGCCACGATTCATTTTCGACAAAAATGTTATTACTTATTAGTTATTAGCATTAATATATATTAAAGAATATAATATGTACATACCGTCTACGTAACCACATTCAGCAAATACAGTTAATTTGAATTTCTACATAAAAATACAATACCATGAATATGCTATTGAATTTACAGTAAATACTAGGAACAATATAATTTATTAAACGAGGAATCCATAAATAAACAAGTTCGATATGCCAACATAAAACTTGTGCTCGTAGATTTATTAGTATTGTTTTGATTTTATTATTATCATAGAGGGAATAACATCGACTATTTCAAATCATATAGGTATTACGTTTTATCTATGATATATGATAACCGTATCGTCAAAAAGAGAAAAGCATCTTTGATACTTTCACAAAATTTGCCAAAATTACGTAAAAATAAGTACCTACATAAATTAGAATAGAATTTAATCTCTCCAAAACGTAACTTAAATTCCGCCACGCATTATTAAAGACACAATCAGAATTACCTCCAACGTTATTTAGAAAAGGGTAACATTATGTATTTATGTGCTAAATCCGGTTTTCACCGGATCCGAGCGTACAACCTTGGAAGGCTGTCTATTTTAATCGGTATTTTATCGCCTGTAAAGGGTAGCGTTGAAACACTTGAAAGCTATAGTTTAATTTGGTATTTCAGTATCGATCGATTTGCTATAAATGTTACATTATAAATGTTGCGAAAATACGTGAAGTAAGTACTGTTTTTATGAACCTTGATCACCTGATATCTGGAAATTGGCCCATTGACCAAGCTAGCGTGTAGGCGTACGATTGTACATACTAGACACTAATAACCAACCGTCCACATTTCATCCGTCAGAAAATAGGTGAGGTCTGGCGGCCCTGGGATCTTGTACTAATGTGTTTAGGATATGAAAAGGTACAATGATGCAATTTTTAATGGGTATATTAACCTAGATTAAAGAACGGGTGAAATTAAACCTACATGTTAATTGCTGTATATTATTATAAATGTATGCAAAATGATCAATAATTATAGATCGTGTTAATTTATTGGTAGGTCATAGAACACGTGAATAGATTAAAATTTTAGGCACATTAAAAATTGATTGTAGTTAAGGGTGAGACAACAAAATGATATAGAGCGAAAACTTACCTACTTTCTTAGAAAGTTTTCTAAAAATTTGCAATATACGGTGTACAATAGACAGTAATTCATGGTTTCTTTAAAAAATACCGTACCTAAGTGCCCATTAAAGGCCAGCAAAATAGGCCTACAAAACTACTAGAGTTGTAAAGCTACTATCAAACACTTAACTTCAGGTGACCCGCATGTTTGCTTGTTTCCTCTGCTATAAAAAGCATAAAAACTGCACATTCGTCGCAAATAGCTATTTGCGAGGCAGACGTGTTTCATAACCTCAATCCTTACTACTATTATAACTGAGAATGTTTGTTTGTTTGTCTTTCTTTCACGTCGCAACGGAGCGATTTTATGATATGATTTTTGTGCGTAGAAATAGCTAGGAAGCTAAAGAGTAGAATAGGCTACTTTTTGCCGCGGTAAAACATCTCATTCCGCTGGGTATTTCCCTACACTACGCGGGTGAAACCTAATAAATAGAAGCTAGTAAGTCCCATATTAAAACAAACACATTCCTACATAATATGGTGTTGGTAACAAGTGTTGTATTGTGTTCAATCAATCTTATCGTTTGCTGTACCCTCTTCGGGTGTCTCACAATTTTCGATCAATAGAAAGAGCCCTCTTTCCTCGACTTTTGTTGAATTTCATGTGAGATTCAAGCATATACCTACTTTTGAATATTTTCCTGTGATGACTTTATTAAAAACATAAATATATGTCATTAATAATCGATATATTATGAGAGTGATATTTCGCACTCGACGACATAATTTATGCTTTATGAATATTGCGTTTTTGATAAAAATAAATGGGAAAATCAAAATTAAATTTTATATTAATATTCATAATTCTGCATCAAAAAGAGATGGGCTTTTCATGTTTCATATTTATTGTGCATATTTATATTATTTCATACGTTTGAAAAAAATTGGTATTCAACTATTCAGTGATGTAATATTATTGTTATTTTACTGATTAGAGTAGGTATGTCGTGTGTATTAGAGTAATCGTGGCAAGTATGTCGATCAATATTGAAGTAAACGCGACCGTAATAACAAAGTATGAAATGTATGTTAATTACCCTGAACTGTTTTGTAATAATTATAATTGAATTACATAGTAAGTCTCTGAAATGATATTTAACGGCTATAACATTTCAATTATATACAATAATTGGCATTAAATTCCTAACTAGGAAATAGGAATCTGTGTTAAGTTTTGCATAACTAAGTAAAAAATCACATTTTTATTCGTATTAATATCAAAATTCATATTCACCACACTTGAGTAGGAGCGGCATTAGATTTCGTTTTTAATTTCATGCTGGATTTTATATCCTTACAAACAAAGTAATAAAATGATATACCCTATCATTGCGTCAATCGCCGTGCAATTTTCCGACGACACAACAATAAACATAACCTCAAAAAAATCATTAGATCTTTATTTTCCAGTTTTATACCACAAAAGCAATTGCATAAAACATTCCTACTAACCATAATACGTAAATGTATGTAACGAAGCGCATACATGTAACTGTTAAAATTAACTGCACTGTATCAAGTACTGATGAGTCGTATCAGATGAAACGTACCTAATGTCTGTTAAATTTAACTTTAGCTGTTTAGCCTAGAGTAGTAGAGTATATTAGTCATATTTATAGGACTAGATTTCCGCCCGCGGCTTCGCTCGCGTTTTCAAAGGAAAACCCGCATAGTTACCGTTCCCGTGGGATTTCCGGGATAAAACCTATCCTATGTGTTAATGCAAGTTACCCTCCATATGTGTGCTAAATTTCATTGTAATCGGTTCAGTAGTATTTGCGTGAAAGAGTAACAAACACACACACACACACATCCTCACAAACTTTCGCATTTATAATATTAAGTAGGATATCAATCATACAATACGTATGTATACTACGTACCTACATACAATGTATAGGATAGTCCATTTCTCATTAGCGTTTATTGTAGTGCTAGCTGTGTCACGCGGTTTTACCAGCACAGCTCTGATATACTATTGTTCTTAGCATGATGATATAGCCTACAGCCTTTCTCAATATATGGACTAACTAACACTGAAAGAAGTTTTCAAATCAGAAAAGTAGTTCCGCAGCGATGTAACTTTTAAAACTATGTCTATAAGTGTAGCTCCTTATTTCTTAAAGTCTTCATTTATCATCTCAAACATTCGTAAGATTTTGTGTTATGCATTTTGAGCTGAATTGTAATATGTAAGTATACCATTTTTAACGTTTTACTATTATTCAGATATTATATTTTATTCATATATCATATGAGGATGTGTTATTATGTGTGTTAGAGTTACACGATTATTACACTGAGGTTATGGACTTTTTGAAGTATTTAACGAGTGTATTCATGAATATTTATTTGTTAATAAACTCGACACTTCAAGCTTTACGCATGGATACATTACAAAGTTTATCAAATGTTTATATAGAGTTTTAAAAGAGACGTATAGTAGCTTTGATAAAAAAAATTCTATCTTTAATAAAATAAATTGTCGTGTTTGAACTTAAACTCCTCCGAAACGGCTTGACCGATTCTTATGAAATTTTATGTGCATATCTGGTAGGTCTTAAAATGGAACAATATCCATTTTCATACACCTTAGTGACAAGAGTAAGGGAGAGCAGCGTTTGCCAGAACAGCTAATGTTTAGATAAAGTTTTAAAAGAGAAAAACTTATTATAGTTCTTATACAAAATTTTCTTTATATGTATAAAAGGCAATCTTTAAGGAAAGGTATAAACGTTATTAGGTATATGATCACGTACTTAACCTTGGTTGAGCATACATTTCACAAACATATTCCTTAAGGGACTTAACTAGGCGTTTAATTAACGCACGCTATAACCATATTACTTACAAATATGATTTATGAGAAGGAAGATTTCCTTCAGTATTATTAGTCCTACGAATAATACATATTATAAATGCCAAAGTTTGTGAGGATGTGTGTGTGTTTGTTACTCTTTCATGCAAATTCTACTAAACCGATAACAATGAAATTTAGTACACATATAGAGAGTAACTTGGATTAACACATAGGATAGGTTTTATCCCGGACATCCCACGGGAACGGGAATTATGCAGGTTTTATATTGAAAACGCGTGCGAAGCCGCGGGCGGAAAGCTATACCTATATAAATATTCATTTTAATTAAATCAATATAAAGCACTGTTGAAATTCTAAGAAAGTGTTAAAATTTTATAAAAAGCAGCGCTCAAAAAATATCAAAGTAAATTGGGAAGTTATTCTGATGTAAACCGATGCATATCTATCCATATTTTACTCTCCAGTTTTATTGAACGCGAAAAAATCTGTGTATTTTTTAAATTGGAAAAGTATACAATGGTAAAATAGTTTAGATTGTTCATACCAAATACTTGATGGAGTTTTACGTAGTTTTTTATGCTCGAGACTAAAAAATTCGTACCTCGAAAAAACCTTTTTATAAATATACTTTGCAAATGAACAAGCATGTAAATTTTCTGTAATAAGATAAATAGGTACGTTAATTTAAATATGCGTTGCTCCTTGGTTTTATTTTAACCCAGGTTATCATGGTTGTTATTTTTATATATTTTTTTAGAAAATCAAGTCAATAAGAAGTAGTATTCTTTTTTATTCAAGTCTATCTGGTTTTACTTTTCCCTTTTTTAGCATTTGAAGGTGGTTTTAGCAGCTCTAATTTTTCACCTAAAATCCGTACAAATTAGCATCCTAGACAACTTTTATTCGAGAAAGTCTCAAATAATACGTCAATTAAACGTTTACGTAACGTGACCGACACGACACGGCCACAACATGTGTTTAAATTACACACAATGAACATTACTTTCTAAAATTATAATGTTATGTTTTGCGTCGCGAGCGCATCAAGGCATTTGCATAGAAAGGTATGGTTTTGATAGAAATAAATAGTTTCCGCCAAGTATTTCTACAAAAACGAAATCATCGATATCTAATGGCTTTCTCATGCAATTTTAAGAAATATTTGAATGTTCTTTCATTCAGCGGTAACTAAAACAAATATAATCAATTTTTTCTACTAAATTTAAGATTTATGTAACATTAGCTTTCCGCCCGCGGCTTCGCCCACGTTTTCAAAAAAAACCCGCATAGTTCCCGTTCCCCTGAGATTTCCGGGATAAAACCTATCCTATGTGTTACTCCAAGTTACTCTCTATATGTGTGCTAAATTTCATTGTAATCGGTTTAGTAACAGACAGAAAGAGTAACAAACATACATACATACCCATACATCTTCACAAACTTTCGCATTTATAATATTTAAAGTAGGATAAACTGCAGCTTATTAAGTAAGAAAAAGCTCAAAAGTAAAAGTGAAAGTACACTGAAATGCTTAACCTCAAATGAAATCAGTTTAAAGCCTAACAGAATATAAATGGCCTCTGTCTATTAAATTTTACAAACTCCAGAAAATATTTTATCATTTTTAAAATAGAAATACTGTACACAATTTTTCCGGAATTCAGGCGTATTAGTTGGGAGGAAATATTGCCAATGCTTGGAACTTTAAGCTGAGCTTATTTAAGCTTAAAAGTACAAGTAGTGGAGCGCGCAAGGGAAAATTGACTTGAAAATAACCTTTGCTATTTTACCTCCTAGCGTGAAAGAAAATGTAATCCAAATAGTGAGTTTTAAGCCTTATTTATTGGGAATAGAGCTCATATTTGCGGCTATTTTATAGTTTATAATGTGCTATGGATAGTGTCGTTGGTTATTAACTTATAATTCGTAAATAGGGTTTATATTTGTGGTTATTTATGCTTTAGAATGTGCTTTGGTGTGTGCCGTTGGTTATTAATTTTTAAACAATTCGTGATAGTACGTTATTTGATTGACGAGACTAACCAAAAAGTTTGGAAAATCCAAAAGTGCACGCCTCATAATTTTTTTTAATAATTATTTATAATAATTATTATTTTTGTTTATTTAATAACCATTAAACCACATCGAATCAGACCCTGAAAAATGAAAGGGTTCTATTCCTGAGCATACTCAAGCGTAAGAGAAAAAAAAAGACTCGATTAGTAAAGTATTTCGGTCGCTATCGTGTTAACAAGAAAATCCTCCGCACATACAGACACACGGACGTCCAAGACAGAACTTTTTTAAACTGTTTTTTAACTAGTTTAAATAACAAAAATGACATCAAAAATATCATGAATGTTAAAAATAGTGTTTTTTCTTAATATGTGTGTGTATGTATTATCTTACAAGTGCAATGTATGATACATAAAGACATTTTAAGTTTGAAAAATCAGATGTTTTGCGCGAAGTGACAGTAGTACCCACCTCAACGCTTCGCTTATGAGGCGTGCAAAAGGACAAGAATAAAACTTATTACTTACTGTGGACAATTTCAAACGAAAGGAGAAGATTTCAAGGAAATTTCATCCAAATCGTTTCAGTAGTTTAGGCGTGAAGAAGATATACAGAGCTACTTTATAACATTCATAAGGCAAGCAAACCTTGACAACTAAACTAGCAGTAGGTGCGAATTGCTAGCGACAAATTGATCACATATTTAGCATCAATATATGGATGGTGGTGACGCAACCACGCACTAGCTGTGATTCACGTGACCTTGTAATGGGGTCATGGGATTAATTGATTTAAAAGTGCAAATACTACACATTTTGCTGTTTCTGTAGTATTGTCTTTGTTATGTGTATTTATGTATTTTCAATGCAATAAAGTATAATAAATAAATAAATAAATTACATCTTTAGTGTCCATTTAAATATCTACAGAATTGCACGTAATAACCTTTGTTAACTTATTATTTACTATAATTAATAATAGCTTGTTTTGTTATTAAAAGCGCATAAAATAAGATTTAAGTATCTACGTTCTATATCGTTATCCTACAGGTTTTCCCTGAAGAATAGTTGTTTTGTTGCTAAAGCTCTTTTAAGTTTTACTTCTTAAAATTTAGTTACTTCATAGTAATTTACATTTAGTTTAAAAGTGTTAAAGTCTAATTACGTCGGTTATGAATAATTTTCTTGAATATTACTCAAGGGAGGAACTAGTTTCAACTAGAATTTTACGAAATTTATGCTTTCTTGCTTAATTTCACCAACTATCTTTCGCAATTGATAACATATTATACTAAATGTCATAAACACTCGTACACACTACCATGCCACCTCGCGAACCGAACATGGCTCGTGACGTCATCTTGACCTTGTAACGGGGTCATGGAACCACTTTCGGTTTCACACAAGCCGTGTTTACAAACATAAGCCGGCTAAGTGAGATGATGCTCGATGTGATTGAGTCGTTTTGGGAGATTTTTATGAGAATTAGTATTTGGTGTATGAGACTGTGGTATATGTGTTTGGTAGAAGTTATTAAGCTTATTGTGTAGTAATAGTAATGGCAAGCAAGCTCGCAAGTCTCTTTGAGCTTTTTTCCCATCTCCGTGGTTGCCTGGCAGATATCACTGCTTAGTGATAAGGCCGCCAATTGCGCTACATCTTTCTGGTACCATATTGTTTATTTTTTAATTGTTTCTTGTTATTTAATGACAATAATAAATAAATAAAAATGTAGGTACATCGAAAATTAAAATTGACTTCTCATATATTTGCAAAGATTCATAGTCAATGTGTCTACTTGTAAAATATGTCTATTTCTTATTCAAATATCGTAAAAGTTCTAAGAGATGCATTAAAAACTTTGATTTTACTTGTACAGGAAATATGGAAGATTTCTAGTTTATTGTTAAAGGCTTAAAGCGAAAAAGGACGCATAAGTAGCAGTTGCTATTTTTATTTCATACAATGGAAATCCTTACTTGAAATATGTACCTTTTTATTCTATTCTATTCAATATTCTTACAAAGCTATACCTACGTCCATTTTCCATAGTTACAGTATGTTTCTGTATAGAACGAATAAGAACTATTTTTAATCCGAATTCATTATCAGAATCACATTTAAAACCATTTAAAAAAATATTTAACTTGCTGTTGCCCGCAGCTTCGCCTGTATGGAAAAGATAAATTTTCATGGTACAAACTTTCATCCCCTTTTTTTATACCCTTAGGGGTGGAATTTATCAAAATCCTTTCTTAGCGGATGCCTACGTCCTAACATATACCTGCATGCCAAATTTTTGCCCGATCCGTCCTGTGGTTTGGACTGAGCATTGATAGATCACTATGTCAATAATGTCAGTAATAAAGTAAGATGAGATGACAATTTAATATGGAATCACTTCTAGCGATAAGCCAGTGACTGAGTGAAAGTTTTAGTGGTCTGATTAGCCAAAAGTGGAGTACTAGGATTATAAATATTACAATCTCATAAATATCACACATAAGTGACAAATATTTCTTTGAACACGAAATAAAATTACAGCATCCGTAGCATGACACAACATCAAATGGCCCGCATTTTTGTGATATTAAAACATCTATCATTAACATTAAGATGTAATCTGTAATTTAGAAATAACCGGTATATTGCGAAAATAAGATGAATTGAGTATAACGGCCGTGACATGCGCAGGCGGCTCTATGAGATAAGATTTTTGTAAATTTGCTTTTAATGCAACCGCCGTGTTAATATTGCATTATGGACCATTGAATAGGCATTTGTACTTATCTTTTGAAATGTTGAAAATATGTTTTAGGTTGGAAAAGTGTTGTATCTATTCAACAGGAGATTGTGTTGGAAATGTTTTTACGGAGTTGAATATTTTGCAGTAATTTTTATAGTATACTAGCTTTCCGCCCGCGCCTTCGCCCGCTTTGTCTAAAACATAATAAATTATATACTAAAACCTTCCTCTTGAATCTATTACAAAAAACCGCATCAAAATCCGTTGCGTAGTTTTAAAGATTTAAGCATACATAGGGACATAGGGACTTTGTTTTATACTATGTAGTGATTTATAAATTGCAACTAATGGACCATCATATACCAAGTTGTTAATTATGTATTTAATAAGAAGACAGATATAGAAGTTCAACAATATTCAAACAAAAAATCTAGTTTTAAAATAATGTAGAGCTTTACAGTGTATTTCAAACATTTTATCTAACAGGATTTTTACTAGGACAACTTAAAATAACATTCCAGCTAATTTACTCAGTAACAATGAAAGTCAAATACCATTAGTCCTCCGAGCAATATATTGTCTTTTAATATTTAAGATAAACGCAATTACTTCACAACATTGTAGCCCACGCTATGTAAACCGGCCCAAATTCTGCAATTCAGAGAATTTTCCTTTTGAGGTCGTCATAGTTTACACAAGAAGTTTGAGGCCATCTTGAGTTTCATTCGCGCTTAATAATTCAGAGTGATACGGTTGTGTGTGTGTGTTATAAAGATATTAGTTATGAGCGGAGTGTGTGTGTTTGTTTACAGATTACTTAATGCTTTTATGATTAAGTTCGTTAAACTAGTTGTTTTCGTTGAAAGCTTTCTATGTGAAGGTTTTGACGTAGGTATTTGAATTATATTTTAGCGTAACTTCCCGGTGTTTTTAAAAGGATCGCGTTTGGAGAAGAAAAATTCTGAAATACTCATGACAGTGTATGTTTTGTGGTGGTAAATTGCGTACAGCAAAATAATGTTTAAGCAAATTGAATAAATAAATAAATCTTACTAACTATACCAGACATTGTTTTTCTACCCACCAATCCAGTTTAAATGTGTCTAAAATCTACAATGTAGCATTTTGATATCTGCCTATCTGTTATAAATATTTCGGTCATCATGTCTTTGATGTGAAGATCATAGAATGATTGTCATATTTGGGTTGTTATGACTGATAAACATAAACAAAACCGACTAGAATCTAGACCATTAAAATTGGTTTTATGATTAAAATGATTTTACCTGCATTGCTCCGCTCCTATTGGTCTTAGTGTGAGCCTATCGTTTTTCTTAATAAATGGACAAAATCTAACAGTGAAATATTTTTAAAATCGGACACGTCGTTCCATCTGCCATCATAGAGATGGAAATGTCGAGACAATTTTGCGTAAAATAATGAATTAGGTAAGATGGATGACATTCTTAAGATTAATTGGATAGTGATTTGGCTTTTAATATTTATTGAATTTGCGTCGTCATGTGATAGGTCTGTTCTTTATAACGTCCTAATTCGTTCATATTATATCTACTATTTGTTTAATTAAAGTACATATTTACTTTACTAAAAGTAGGTATATACTTATAACTATAAATAACACTAGGCAAAAATGGAATGATATTTCTTATCTTATAATACTTACACAAAACTAAAAACAAGGAAACATTACTGCATTTAATGTTACTCTATTTTTAAGCAAAAATAAATTTCATTTTATCCTTTTAATGTAGCAATCGCATGTTCACGAAGGTTTTATATGGCTGAGATTTTCTTATTTATAAATGAAAACACTGAACTATAGTTCGTGTAACAAGACTAATGGTAGCGTTTTTGATATAAGCATCTCCTCGGGGTTTACTCGTTAGATAAATGATGCTTTATTATTCTTGTCTAAATATACTTACATAATATATTATGGGTAATGATCCGTGTTTAGGGGTAGAAATGTGAAATAATGGGGACCCGAATTTCGAATATTTTTTAAGAATTGTGATCCTAATATGTTTGACTTGTTTTTTGATTTGTTATTCTGTTTATAAATATGTTCGAATCTATTATAATAATATAATTATACGTTAAGGATTAGTTATTATTAGTTTCTTAACTCTATAGTATGTAGGATATACTATGTTAGTGAACTTAGCAGATCATTTTTAGCAGATAAAAAAAAAATGTGAGTTCTTATCGCGTGCAGTTGAGTTCTACAGTTCCTGATACTTTTTAGAAATAGTTCTGGCGTTTTTACCTTAACAAACGACATTTGAAAAAACCCGACCTGGACCCAGCTTAACGTGATGCTAAGACGTAATGCTACGACGTGATGCTACGACGTGATGCTACGACGTGATGCTACGACGTGATGCTACGACGTGATGCTACGGCGTGATGCTACGCTGTGATGCTACGGCGTGATGCTACGGCATGTGTTACGGCGTGATGCTACGCTGTGATGCTACGGTGTGATTCTACGGCATGATGCTACGGCATGATGCTACGGCGTGATGCTACGGCATGATGCTACGGCATGATGCTACGGCGTGATGCTACGGAATGATGCTACGGCGTGATGCTACGGCGTGATGCTACGGCGTGATGCTACGGCGTAATGCTACGGCGTGATGCTACGGCATGATGCTATGGCGTGATGCTATGGCGTGATGCTACGGCATGATGCTACGGCATGATGCTACGGCATGATGCTACGGCATGATGCTACGGCATGATGCTACGGCATGATGCTACGGCATGATACTACGGCGTTTTGCTACGGCGTGATGCTACGGCATGATGCTACGGCATGGTGCTACGGCGTGATGAAATATGACATAAATAAATTTTCTAGTGTTTCATTTTACGCGAGTATTTCTAAAAAGTATCAGGAACTGTAGAACTCAACTGCACGTGATAAGAACTCACGTTTTTTTTTGATCTGCTAAAAATGATCTGCTAAGTTCACTAACATGGATATACTTTACAAAAGGGTTATAGTATCAACAACTATAAAAGTAAACAACATTTAAGCTCTAACCCAGTTCATAAAAATAGCTTTATTTACCAAAAACAACTCTTTCAACACATAACTTCCGTGTTTGGATATCTGTGTAAGATGTATCTTCACTAGCTAATTTATAAGCTAGCTAATTTGATGAAATAGGTTTATTATATACAAGTATAATAGGTATTAAAGTATGTTAACCAATATTGTGTGAATAGCTTATGGTGGTTTGGCACAATTGGAAATGTTAAGATGTGTGTTCCCGACAAGACTGCAATCTAATTTTCATAGGTATGCAACAACAAATTATATAATTGTATGAATTTATTTCATTATTAAGAAAGGTATTTACCGGTTCCCGAGGTACACATTTTTAATGGTACTGTTTAACTGATTAATCATCTAAGAAAATACTCTATAACATTCCTTATTATTCATATATTTTATTATTATTAAAAGGATGGCCGGAAAATTGTTTTCTGGATTTCAACTCTAAGATATTCTCCGCCTTTTAAACTTGTAAATGAATATAATTATTTTGAGTTAAAACTTTACTGGAGCCGACAAAGGAAAAATATCTCGAATTTGTTATCATTGTTTGAATCTGGACTTTGTTACTTCGAGATTTTCAATGCCCTCTTAGTTGAGATTGTCTTTATTTTATAAGGTAGATTTTCATTAAAATTTTGTCCGCAGAAAAATAATTATATTCTGAGCTCTATTTTATCAGATTGCTAATATAAACCAAAAATATAATTCTGCTATATTTTACAATGTATTTATTAGAACTAGGTGTATGCTCAGGGAATTAAACAGCAATAATAGGATATACAGAATAGGTATAAGGTACCTAAGCTGCGACGAGAAAAACTTATACTGTCTGTAGCGCTCTATCAGGCGGGATATAAGTATGTAGCTCTTATACGTCCGCTTTTCACCAATTATAAAAATAACTAGATGTATATGCAGCTTTTAAACGTCCGCTTATCGTCGATGAAAAACAATAATTGGAAAGTTGAATATGAATGGAAAAGTATATTTCCAGGATCCCACGCCCAGTGGAAGCGGACACGTGGACACGTGTGTATATTCATTCGCTGTAAAACCGGTTTTAAATAATAGAAGGATAGAATAAATTGTACTATGTATTAATGGTTTTTAGGAGCAAACAATGCACATAATTATAAAGAGGAAAGAGTGCTCTTATCAATTAACATAACATGCTTTTGAATTTTTATGGTGTATTCCATCTACATAAATGTAAAATATTGAAAAGTGGAATGTATTTTTACGTGTATGTTGGTCCTGATAATATGATATATGTAGATATATGTACCATTATTTAGAAAATTAAATGAGAGTAGGTATTAATTCTAGTCTACATTGCAAAAGTGTGCAATACAATTATTTTTATTAAATCTGCTTTCTTTTTTGATACTATTGTAATAAGTTGTTGTAATATTTTGACTATTAACTACACATTGTGTAGAGGCACGTATGCATTTTCTAATAGCACTACCTTTCATTTCTCTTAGACATAGATTACACGCTCAGTCTGGCGTCAGTTCAGTCCATCAGTCTGCTCAGAATGACGGGAGAATTATCGTCTAACCGGTTGACTGACGGACTGATGGTTCAGAATGACAAAAATACCATAATAATAACCGTGTTTTTCATCCATCATTCCGGCATCAGTCTAAGCCGGATCAAACTGATGGACTGAACTGACGCCAGACTGAGCGTGTAACCTATGAATTAGATATGTTCTAATTTCTAAACTATCCTAGGATTATATAACAAACTAATGCACTCATTCCTAAGATTTTGCAGGACAAACGTACTGTCATAGGATTTATATGAATGAAATATAATAGGAAACGCCCATCTGATGTATAATGTGACAAAACTTGACGCCCCTATTTATTCTCACTTTCAAAGATAATAGATAGTGTATTTTAGTTTTAACTGTGCTCTCTACATAAATCTATTAAAATATTTGCAATAATTAAATTTAATAAGTTCAAACTTGTCGTCGGTTTTTATAACATTTCAAAGATAAAACACGGTAAATTTTACTTTTAAAATAGTTTAGTGTAATTTCAAATGTATTTGAGATTTGAACAAAATCTTCAATAGAGCTTCGTTAGCTCTAAACTGGACAATTTCTTTAAATAAGTGAAGTGTTACGTGTTCTAGGGTAAGCCAAAGAACTCAATACGTGCTCCGAATAAAAGACAATTTTTATGGTGTTATTCGATGGAGATATTGACTATTTTTTCCTCTCCTCGTGGGTTTTATTAAGTTGTTAAAGTGAAAGAGTGATATGTGATATTAGTTTGAACATTTTGTGTTTTCCTTATATTATTTGCTAGAGATACATTTTAAATTTGTATTAGTTTCTAGTTTGAATATTTGTTTTTAAGAATTTTGTGTTTACATAGTATATGAAATATAAATTATTGACTATTATATATTACGATACTATACTATCACTATAAAGAGATTTGTGAAGCATTTAATAGTGGTGAAGATATTATATTAGAGAAATGTATAGCAGGAGATTGTATTATTGTGATATAGAAGAAACAATTCCAAAAAGGTAAGCTTGCTTTTATTTACTTAATTGTAATATTATATGCTCTCTTAATTGCGATATTAACAAAAATCAGTCCTTTTAAAGTATGCTATGGCGTAAAACAAGTTATTGGTTTCGCAAATATTTTTATGATCCACTTTTGATTCGGTATTTATGAACTTAAATGTAGTTCAATGAAGTTTTCGAAATGAAAGTATGGGTCATAAAATGTCATTTTAAGTAGGTACCTAAGGTAAGGTATTACTTTTAAGAAAGCAGTGTCTGCTCCATTTGAGCAAAATTTAGCGTGAAATAATCATCAAACAATAATCGCAAATAACATCTCTATTTTGTAAAATGAACTAATTATTTGTAATCTGTTCAGAGATTAGTTGTTATATTATTTAAAAGTACCTGTTGAATGAAGAACTATTATAACTTGCAAAGAAAACTACGCGTATTACTTAACTATTAAAAGTAGTTTATAAACGCAATATTTAATTATGTAAATCAAGAAATAGCAAACTACATTCAGTCATAGTGACAGAGATTGAGTTGTGTATAATTTGTGGCGATTTTATAGTTTGCGTAACTGTAGTAGTTAAATTGTATGGGCTAATAGCTATAATATATCTATAATAATAGCTATAATATATATAATATTATAGTGCATTGGTATTGAAGGCTGGTTGGTTCAAATTTTGTACTTCATTGGTTTGCAGATATTATAAGGCTATAGTTGCTGTTTGTTTTAAGTCAGGAAATAATATAGCAAAATTCTTCGAAAAATGTCTGTGTGTTGGTCAATGAATGTGTGTGTGTTTCTTTTGAAACATGTTTGTGCTAATATTGAAATTCTTGTTAGGGCACTTAACTAATATTTCAGTAAAAGGGGACCTACAAGCGCTCGTCTTATTTCACTACAAACTTTAACCACATAAATGTTTCAATATATTTACTACATAAAACGAAAACTTGCGAAACGGTCAATAATACTGGCGAATATCTGTCTATTTAAACAATGTATTGCACCAATTTTATGCAACACTGCATAAATCAGTCCGATCACGTCCACGGAGCTTTCATCGCGCCCTCTCTCTTTCATCGCGTACGTGTAAGCGAGATGGAGAACATCGAAAGTTGTGAAATATAGCGCGTAATGGTCACCCGGTTATTTACCACTTACCTGCAGTTACAAGACTTCATATGTAACTGTTATATTGTCTGTCTGTATGGAGATCGCTTGCAGAACGTTTTGCGAATGCTTCTGAGATTTTTTAGGTGTAGGTACAATAATGAAATAATATTATTACAATATACATAAATTTACAATTGATGTTATACTTCCTTCTCAGTTCTCTTGATGGTGTAATGCATCGTTAATTTAATGTCATTAAATGGCTAAAATGCAATACATTCTGATTGTAAAATCAATTAAGTACGTACAAAAGCAATGATTAGCGAAACACAGATTTATATTCCTCTGACCATTATTATTTTCTATCAAATGTTCGAATTGTTAAAAAAGAAGAATGTTTCATCACCCATATTTACGATTGGTTTGATTGACATTATCAGCGTATAGCGATTAAAAAAACGTTTTGTCACAATATTTTCCAGACAGCTTTCAAAACATCATATAAATACGAACGTTTATGTATAATGCTTTCGATTAATATACATATTTTACATACAGTAAGGAATGACGTTGACCGTTGCGCTGGCGCCTGCGCAGGCCTTATTATGTACCTACTAACCCACATTGGATTGCAAGTTTAATTTTAGATTCACTTGGATCTTATTTTTATTCTTCGTAGAAATATGTTTTATATGTTGCCATTTGAGGATATAATTCTAACTACTTATAGTGAACTATAATGTTTTAAAAAGGAACCTAGGCAAGGTCTATTTATTCACACTACGATGCTTGTTATTAAATAATCGTACGAGGTAAAATAGATATTTTTATAGTTCACCGAAATGAAGTAACTTAGTTTAGAAAATGACTAGGTATGAGAACAGCTTATTAGATAGCATTTATTGTATTCTTCTGGAATTTTACCAACTTTATCTACTTCCATTCCTTACTTGTCAACGATACAGCTAGATTTCCTATTTTCAGCTAATTAATTCGTATAACCGGTTTAATTGTTTCAAACTTAAAATTGTTCTTTTAACCATTAAATACATATTATGTTAACATGATCTGTACAAATATCAACTGTAGTGTTTTACCAAAGTGCTGTAATCACATTTCGGTTGATTAGAGTGCGTCTATCCAATTACTGAGCAAATACAGTTTTGCTTGACGCAGTGAGCTGGGTAAATATGCAGCTTCCAACGTCTAGCTTGTAATATCTAGGATAAATAGTGAGTGTATGCACTAAAATGCAAATTACTTTCTAGTTGTTTGACTTGCGTTCATACATGGAGTATACAGTAGCTAGGTAATAGATATGTGAATTATCCTAGATACAATGAGTGTTGTATATTACATCGTTATTTAATTTTATAATTGCAATCTAAACTAATATTAAAGAGCAAACATTTGTGTTATTGTGTGATGTTTGTAATGTTTTCACACATAAACTACTGGACCGATTTCGAACATTCTTTCACCATTGAAAAGCGACTTCTTTCCTTAGTAACATTGGCTATTTTTTATTTAAAGCAGCTAGTAATTTTTAGTATTTTCTAAGTCGATTCGTTACATTTTAAATTTATCGTGTAAATTGTTATGTTAATGTATTTAAGGTCTAAATTCAATACCAGCTGTTTGAACGTAATTTATGAAATTGATTTTGATGAATAACAAACATTATCGATGTTCACGCTCAAGGGAGTATCTTCCTGTTTTCTGAGATGCGTTGCGGGTAATGAAATTGTAGCTTACTGCGGTAAAAAATATTTTACACCTGCCGGTTTTTGCTATGCAAATTTCGTACTTATATGAGAAAGATATGGTGTTAACTGCTACAGCTTTTGAATATGTTCTGTTTGGATTATTTATTAGTTAAAGTCACTACTAGGTCCTTTATGAAAATATAAAGCATGGAGTGTTTACTGAGCTATCAGATACTCTATCAACAAGTAGTCAAATGGTCTTGCACGTAGGTAATATTTTTTTATAGCTCAAACAAAATATTTCAAAGTCCTAATTAGAGAACACCTCCACGGCATCCTCTCCAGTCCAAATTTGACATTTGACGCCAGTGTAAGGTTGGGCAAGTTGAAGGCTCCGTGTCCACGCTCATAATTCAATTCCACGCATATAGTTGCCCAATACCTGAGAGGCTGTATTTGGCCAGGGACCGGTTGCCACGACCTTGCAGACAACGTTCACTTGCCTATAGCTATAGCTTCGTAATTCATCAATTGATTGCATTTCGCTAACCGTTACATTTAACTTTTTGCTCGAATTCTAATTGTATAACATCGCTTTTTGTTTAGACAGCTAATGTTGCGTAACGTTTATTTAATTGTTGTCTTTCAATGGAACCGGGAAGTCTGTTGATTTGTGAGTTGTGACGCAAGGATGATGGCAATCATGCATATTATGACGGTGTAATTATTGGTAAATATAAAACTTATTACAATTTTTCAGGCAGTATGGATGTCGCCGCCATGTGCTTGAATCTGCTATTTGATTGAACGTCTTGTCTGAACGACATCTATCTTATAATATAAAAATGAATCCCAAAATGTGTTGGTAAGCGGATAACTTGAGAACGGCTGAACCGATTTCGATAATTCTTTTTTTATTATATTCCTTGAAGTACGAGGATGGTTCTTATGTAGAGAAAACATAAATATGTACCACGGGCGAAGCCCGGGTGGACCGCTAGTTTAGTATATAATCGTTGGTGTCGATGAAGCAACGTTATCTAAACTACAATTTTGATGGATATCTGTAGTGAGTTTAAATGAAAAAAAAATGAAATAATACTCGTGTGTAAAATTAATAAACATGTATAGAACAACGTTTTTATATTAGTTGTTCGTTCGGTTCTGTTTTCGTTTTGTAATTCTGCCTCCACAATTTTTTTATCACATTAATAGAATTACATTAAAAATTAAGTAGTTAACCTTACGCCTACTCCATAATAAAAATGAGATACAGCAAAGTAATTTGAATATTTTATTTACAAGGCAATTAGATTGTTCTTAAAAGATACTTATAATTTAATGAAAAATTAATACGCTTAATTGATATTTTTTAATTAACAGCGAAGCCGTAGTCTATAAAACATTGATTTATTTTCCGTTGAAGCGTAAAGAATATAAGGGTTCTTACATAGAAGTCAATAAATTTTATAACGAAATTTTAATCATTCAATTACTTCTGATATCTTTTAGATTGTTTATCTTGTCATACATAATGTCTATTATTTGCAATACTTCATACAATAGGTGGAAAACCATAGTATAGTGCCATTGACCTTCAAACTAACCTTGGGCTATTGTGAAGCAACAGGTGTTTTTATGTTTGTAAAGCATGACGCAGAGCATGTACGCAACAGATGGACCGAAACTTATAAGGTTTTAAGGATTAATAACTGCAGGGAAAGCATATGGCGCTCGCGGATGTGGAATTTCCCGTTGGGTTTTGGTAAATCTGTTGTTTTTTTAAGAGTTACTTTGCCAGTGTATGTCGTATTATGTAACACGCTTTTTAAGACACTTTTATTAGCTTCACCTGTATGTAAACGACTCTTTGTAACTTGATTTTGGCCTACTATAGAAGGGACATCTTACGATGATCATATCAAGGATCTGTGACTATAATTTCATGGGTTTATGCATGCTTTTTATTTTTTTTAACTATATTAATTATTGTTTCTTATATTATGAGTATGGTAAAGAGATACCTGCATTAAGAAGACATTAGGTAAATTATATAGGTGCCATGTTATGTTATCGAAAGAATGTCGTTAAAGTAATGGTATTTAATTGATAAGTATATTATCTTTTTTTCACAAAATGATCTATCTTTGATAATAATTAACTGTACACTATTATGTATTGGGATGAATTTGATAAGATATTATCTGTGTTATACGGCAGAAGAGCGAGGATTTATGAAATTACCTGTTTAATTAAGTTTTATCGACCATTATTATCTAATTTTAGATATTAGTTATTATCTAATTAATAGATAGTTAAGGAAGAGCAAATCGTATGCGCACTAGGGAATGGTAGAGTGTAGACTGGTGTAGACCATAACAAAGTTTTATAATACATATATCAAAACTTATATTTTTATGAGTAGGTAACAAGATCCGATTAAATAAAATATTTTTTCTTACCTTTGTAATACATTTTTTAATATGAATTCATCTTTGATTTTATATGAATGAAAAAAAATATGATTGTGAAATTTCTAGTAATTGGTAATGACCGTTAATCTATCTGACCTTTGGATGGTATATCGTAATTGCTGAAGATTGTATAGTTAGCAATAAACTTATTTACCTATCTCTTGGCCTTTATAGTTTTATCTACAAGTTTTCTTCGCCAAATGTGATTTAAAAGGTTATAGTTGCAAATGATGCTCCAGGGCTCATGTTCATAATGTAATATGAAGTAATTATTGTTTCTTAAATGATGATGAATGATCATGATAGAGACATCAATATATTACTATGGAGTATGGATGTTTGTATATTGTAGGTAATGTACGTTTAATTTAATTACTGTTTTAATGAAGCAATCCAGGCATAGTATTACAATGTCTAAGGAGAAATCTAAATAAAATTTATGTTATGTGTACAAATAATGCGTGATTATTATTATTTATTATTGCTGTATAAGAATTTCACAAAAAATCGTGTGATATCGATTGTCTGAAATGTCGTTTCAGTTTTCACCATCAATCAAGCGAGACACAGATTTGGTGTAAGAAATTGACTGTCGTAGAAAGCATTGGATTCGCATCTCTAAGCGAATTAGCGCTGAATTGCATCTGCTGAGAAAATGTCATCGGTTGTATGCGCAGGAGTGTCGCTTTCAGTAAGCGACATTTCGCTGTGTGCGCACGCGACATCAGTCGCTCACGGCCGCGCATAGAGGCCGCACGCGTCGACATAACGCTCGTGCAAAAAAAAACAATTAAATACGTAATCAGTGGTTTCAAGTGAAGTGAACAGTGCAGAAACAAATATTGTGCTTAAACACTGGAATATCCAAGGTTATAAGTGCGGATTAGCAAAAACACGAGGAGTGATCTCGAACGTTTTTCCTTCGGTTATCGTCACGCTACCTGCCTCCTTTTTTATCGGTTTGCACCATAATTGTATTTCTAATTAGCGTTGATATCTAAAATAATTTGAATTTGTCTTTTCGTGTCGTTTTTGTATTTCTTCAGGCTGTTGACGCAACTCGGTTCGTACATAATGGTACATATTTATAACTTAGGTGTAGTCAGAATTGGTAGTGACTAATTTTAGAAGGCTTTACAGCGTTGAGTGGGATTCTGAATCTCCTTGAACGTTTGATGTTTACGATAAGATGTGTTCTCGAAATAAAATTATTTCTGTACCCACATAATTGTCTGTCCACGGTGACTTTCCTTAGTCTTGGAGTTAGGAAAGTGATCTGTTTACACGTATCATTACTTTGAATTCTCTTGAGATTTTATATCATAGTATGACTTGATTTTTTCTTATATGATTTACTGTCCTCTGAACTTGGAAGTTACAGTAATTATAGTCCATTTTCTACATTCTGTTCTTGCTAATTATCCACCCTAAGTTTAAGACTTACTCAAAATCTCTACATCAAGCAACTCTACGTCTAGTTGGGATTTTGGGCACTGCAAAATAATTTGTTTTTTTGCTCTTTTTTAAATAACATTACCTACAATGAGCAAGTATAAACCCTTCAATAATATAAATACTGACACGATTTTCTAACTCTTGAGCAAAGCAAGCAACGTGTCAATTTATCTCATTGAATCTTGATAAAATGGAATTTTCTCACGCCTTATCTTTGGAAATATATTTTTCTTTCACTTCACACTCTATTGGAGAAAGTTAATCATTTTTATACACGAGTGTGTTTGCAATATAAATGTTGTGATTTTATTGTTGCAATTTTGTTGAGCATTGCGATGGTTTATAGAGATTTTAAATAGTCATTTATGCCAGTTCTTGGAATTGTTGATGTTTAAAGTAATTATAGGAGGAAAATATTTTTCAAATCTTATTAGATATTTTATATACCCGGTAGAGTTATTTTATATATTTATTCAACTCGATTTTATAAATAAACGGACAATAAAATTATTTAATTACTACAATTATAAATAATGGGCGTAATTTATTCAGTGGCTTCATTGTTCGCTTAACTATAGTTATTTTTTCTTTTATTATACTTATTACGTTATTTAATTCAAGTCAAATGTAAAAAATAAAATTGTGTTAGTTATGAAAAAAACATTATTTTAAATACCAAGGAAATTGTATCATTAGGTGCTAAAAAAACTCAAAAAAACTCAAACATTTATTTATTCAATTAGACTTCTTCTAGAAGCACTTTTGAAACGTCATTAAGTACATATTTTAACATTTACCAAAACTTCAAAGCCCCAGTCAACTTATTAGATAAGGTTGTGGTCTAAGGATCAAATCTCAGTTTAACCACGCTTGGTTAAACTACTATACAAAAGGCGAGCAAGATTACTTTATCGAAGTTCTTTTGAAATGTGTTTTTTATAATTTAATAATTAGAATTTATTAAAACAATACACATAAAGCATAATTAGTAATTAAGAAGGCGTCTGTTGAATTAATTATTTAGACCTGTTTTCCTTTTAATTCTGGACGTAAAAGGGATCTTATCAAATAATTACAGTTTTGATTTCATTCTTTTATAACGACAAACAATGCTGTTTTTTGATAAAAATCTTTGCGGGGTATTTTCCTCTTAACTTTAAGGATAAACAAGGACATCTGACTGACTGGTTAAAGAGCTTACACAATGGGCATATAGTGCTTTTGTACTGTTTAAAGGAGTGATATTATATAAGTCGGATATTGTATAACTAGCTTTAGCTTTATATTCACGTAAGTATTTAGTAATCTGTGTTATGTTCAGTATTATATTAACAACTTTACTCGAGTTGTACAAAGTAGCATGTGTTTTCGCAATATAACCTAACTTTAAATAATATCTACACCCCTTTTTGAATTTAGGAGTAACATCATGTACATGAAAAAATGAATTCTATTCTATTCTACATCATTACAAACTTTCGAGTTAATAATAATTAATGAAGTAGGATATACCTATGCTTGCAAACGTTGTTCATGGTTTGTCAGCGGGTAATACCGGACTTTTTTACGCCTTAGGAAATCACTTACCTATATAGAGGTAAGTGGTTTCCAAGAAACCCAAACATATTAACTCTAGAATATTTGTAGATAACTAGAATAGAATAAAAAATAACTGTATCAACAAGATATTGACCAAGCTACATACCTTTATCTTATTGTGTAACTTAAAATCAATTTTCCATTAGTATTACCTCTATAACCTCTATAACCTCTATTACCTCTATAACCAAAATAAGTTTGAAACATCACAAATCAGATCAATTTTTCATTCGATACAAATGTAAAAGGCCTCTAGATTAGAGGTCCGCGCCGCAGTCCAAAAGCCCAGCGGCGGCGCGCCGGCTGCGGCACCCGGCGCGGCGCGGCGTCGCCGGCGTGGGCTAGTTATTTTTAAAGTTATTAGGGGGTGGGCGGACAGTAGAAAAATCTCTCTTTAAGTTTAATAAAAAAAATATTTTTATTAAAATCAAGTAGCTTAACTATTTAGTGATGAACATGATAATTTATTATAAACATTGCCAATAATTATTGGCAATGTTATGTCAGAGCAAGCAAAGGAGCAGGTGGGCCACCTGATGTTAAGTGGTCACCACATAAACACTTGTAACACTAGAAGTGTTACAGGTGCTTTGCCGGCCTTTTATGGACAAATAAGCTCTTTTCTTGAAGGCCCCAATGTCGTAGTTGTTCGGGAACACCGCAGGTGGCAAATCGTTCCATAGTTTCACCGTACGCGGAAGGAAGTTGCGGGTGAAGCGGACAGTGGTGGAGCGCCAACCATCCAGATGGTGCGGATGGAACTGATTTTTACGGCGTGTGGTCCGGTGGTGGAACTGTGCGGCTGGTAAAAGGTGGAACAATTCCTCAGAGCACTCCCCATAGTAGATTCTGTACAGTATACAGAGAGACGCAACGTCTCTTCGCACTGACAGTGGATCGAGCCTATCGGAAAGCCTACGGTCATCGACAATTCGAGCTGCTCGACGTTGGATGCGGTCAAGAGGAAGGAGTTGATACTGTGGGGCTCCGGCCCAGAGATGAGAACAGTACTCCATATGCGGTCGCACCTGAGCCTTGTACAGCTGAAGTCGGTGGGCCGGCTTGAAGTACTGTCTCGATCTACTGAGCACACCAAGTTTTTTCGAGGCTAATTTAGCCTTCGCTTCCAAATGACTGCGGAATTGAACGTCACTCGAGATTTCAACTCCGAGGATTCCGATTTTCAGCGATATACTCTTAAACCGATGTTCTACGACAAATGGGGTCTTTTTAGCGGTGAACGCGCAAACCTGTGTCTTTAGGGGATTGAACTCGACAAGATTAAGTTCGCCCCAATCCGAGACTTCTTGGAGAGAAGACTCGACTTCAGACACAAGTTTGTTTCGACTCTCATTGAGGCTTTCCTTTGAGGTGTTTGCACGGCCGGGATAAAGAGCATCCCCCGTACTGTCGTCTGCATAGCAATGAATGTTACTGATTTGTAACAAATCATGTTATGATATGATAATTATATTATCATGGATAAAAATAATTTCGTTAACTTTGCAGGATTTAGACGCGATCTCTTCGCAGTTAAGACTAGCCCAGCTACAGAAAAAACCCTTTCATTTGGCGTGCTTGTAGCTGAGATAGATAGAAGCGATCGCGCTAATCCGGCAAGCTAAGGAAAAACAACTTTTTTTTGTTCCGAGAACTTAAGAATGTTGTCCTCTACATCTAAATCTGAAGGGTTAATAATAATAATAATAAGCTTTATTTATTCCACCTTACAATTAATAATTAATACATATACATATGACATTTTAGTTTTTTTATCTATTCATTGTTAGGTGGCCCCTTATGGGTAAAAGCCTCCTCCATCTTGTACCAAAGATCCCTATCTTGGGCCATACGCATCCAGTTTTTGCCTGCTATGTTCTCTATGTCGTCCACCCACCTCTTCTTCTGCCTTCCCACTTTCCTTTTGCCGATTGGGCCCTGCCATTTAGTGGTATGATATGTCCACCTGTCGTCTTTATATCTACAGATAGGTGTCCTGCCCATTTCCACTTTTGTTTCAAACTAAAATTAAGTGCATCTGTTAGTTTGGTTTTCTTGCGAATGTCCACATTCCTTTGTTTTTCTATTCTTCTTAGTTTCAGTATACTTCGTTCCATAGCATGTTGGCATGATGAAATTTTGTTCTTGACTTGTTCTGTAATCTGAAGGGTTAGCCGTAGCCAAATATCTCCAACACTCTTGAGCGACGTCGTCATCCTCATCAATAAATCTATTGGAGTGTTTTTTGGCTAGCTTTTGGAGTAAAACATCTGGCATCGATATAGTAGACATTGTCTACTTGATGCGACGTTGCCGTGTTGTAGACAACAACGCGTGCGTGACACATGGTTCGCGCGCAAAATTTGAACTCGGCGCCAATTTTTCTGTGACCCGGCGGCGGCGGCGGCGCGCCGGGGTCTCTCGGCGGCGGCACGCCGGCGTGGCGCGGACCTCTACTCTAGATAAGTTTTGAAGGTTTGTCAACCCACGCGGAAGATGTCGAGTAGGAAGTTTGGCGTTTGGAATCCAACTTAGTGTCAGCGGTTTTGATCAATGACAGATTATCACCTTCGCACTTACACTTGCTGAGATCGTTTGCGGCATTGACATCGAATTTTGCAAGTTTTCCTTGTCATGTCGATTGTCGATTCGTGTACTTACCAATATTTGGAATAATTTGTTGATGCAGGGATGAATGAATAAGTGTGCGTGTTTATTTTTTACATTAGGTAAGGTATGTCTTTTAAATCGGATCTAATAATACAACTGCCAAACGTAATCTGAAGAATGGATTCAATTAAATAAGTGGGGCTTGTTAACTGGCAAAATGCTTTATATTAACGATTATATCTACGAATTCGTAGAAACAATATAATGCTCTAAATAATTTATTAAATGTTTTCCTATTGATTTTGTAACGCGATAAATGTTAATAAACATAATAATACAAAAAATATTGAAAGAAACTGAATTTAAAATAATCACATTTGGTTATTGAAACACAGGTCGTTACCAATATAACCTTTTTTATCTCCCTGATTGCGAAACGGTTTTACAGGTTAGGTCACAAGACGTTCTTATCAATGTGTTGCAAAAATTGAGCGTTTTGCAAATCGTGCTTTTTAAATAAGTTAATTAATTACACTGAATATTTCGTTTATGTGTTTCATATTTTTTATAATAATTTTCCGATAATTTATCACAGTAAGTAGTCACATTACCTAGGTACTGAAGTTACTAATTCTCTTTAAAAAATGATTCTTTATGATGTTTAGAAAGAGTACTTAAGAAATATTCGGTTATTTTTTATTTACAACTTACAATATAATAGAAACAAAAGACTTATTTGAACATATCTTACGTTTAGAATTTGCAATAATTTTATTTATAGACAATTAGACACGTAGAAACGTATAGTGGTAATAAAATCAGCAATTTTCTGAATATTACAAGGAGCACGTTTAAAACTCGTCTTGTTTGCTCTTTAATAATTACCCTAAGACGTGAGGTAATCTTACGTGCATATGACAATATTTTGTAGGAGAATTTAGTACATAGTTGTAATAAAATAAATATAATTGTATGTAAGTTCACAAGTACCTATGTATTTTACAAGAAAATTCAATTACATTTAGATTGTAGAACACTTTTAAAGTGTACTTTAAGAAATACACAGCGATCTCGCAGCTCCTATTTTCAATATCAAATTACGCTGTTGAAAAATTGAACAAAAATTTTTGCGAAATTTATTTCACTAAAGCTTGAAATTTGCGTATCTGGTAAGCAGAGATTAAGGTATTTTTTACGTGGCGTAACGTCATGTGTGACGCGGACATGTAAAAAGTATGCGGTTTGCTTACTGCATGTGGTTGTTATGATTTTATACGAATTCTCGTGGATTTCTCTTTTATGTTTTGTTATATAACTGGTACGGAAAGGTTTTTATTTTAGAAAATAAATGTTTGTAATATTATATTATATGTATATGACGTACCTAAAAAATCAATCTGGGTTTTGATTTTTATTCTCTTTCCCGGTCCATCGGATGTTAGGACTATATCTGTGTCAATTTTAGAATTGAGTAATATATCAATTTATACTTTGTAGGTATATTACGTGTACGAACCTTTATCTAGTGAAAATTGTATGGATAAAATTCGGCCAATCATATTTTAATACCAGCCCCCCTATGCAAGTGGCTTTCTGTTAGCGTAGCGTTCAATAGAATAGACTACGAATGTATGAGATTGACGTAAACTGTAGATAAGTTTATCTACAGTTTACGTCAATCTCATACATTCGTAGTCTATTCTATTGAACGCTACGCTAACAGAAAGCCACTTGCATAGGGGGGCTGTTCTCTGTAGTTCACTGATTTCCTTATTATTCTGGAATACTTTCCACTATAGATAAAAATAAAGATATTTTACAATCCAATATACAAATGTATTTTCACTACATGAATGTTTAAACAGAGTATATGTTGCAGTAAACTGCTTACATAATGTGCTAGACACACGGTAATTAGGGTCGCAGGTTCGTTGTTAATATTGTATTGCAGTGTAAAGTGTATGCATTTATATAATACCTACTAGCTTTCCACCCGCAGCTTCGCCCGCGCAGGCAAAGAAAAACCCGCATAGTTCCCGTTCCCGTGGGATTTCCGGGATAAAACCTATCCTATTTCCCGGGATAAAAAGTAGCCTATGTCCTTTCTCGGGTATCAAAATATCTCTATACCAAATTTCATACAAATTGGTTCAGTAGTTAAGGCGTGATTGAGTAACAGACAGACAGACAGAGTTACTTTCGCATTTATAATATTAGTATGGATGTCCTTTCACAATTCAATAACAAGTTATTTTTAGCTCGCAGAGTTTGCATGCAAATTTGATAAAATAACTTTACATACCTATAATTTTTTAATAAATGTTGAACAGAAACATTTTTACCTCAACATAAAATGTTAAATCATTAAATTTTAGTTTTTTATCCATCTGAATTTATTTTTATATCTTTATTCTTCGAGACATGACATTGATCAATACGGATTAAAAAATTAATTTACGTCTTTTTAGGTATAACATAATATTACCTTCCCTGAGGTTAATATCCTCTTCGTTAACAATTTACAAGCAATATAGAGTTATAATTTCCTCTCTACAAACATATGTTTTATGTATAGATATTACCAGAATAGAACCAATATGAAACGCTTCCGACTCCTATAATAGTAAGTGATATATGCTGTCCACGTCTTGGTGATAAACGATCAAACATAATCACTAATATAGTTACTAAGTGTTCATATAATTCTGTTTAACTCACGCGCATCTCGAATGTATTATTTTTTGTTATTATCATACATAATTATAATGCAAATAAAACTATTATAGGTTTCATTATTACTTAGTAGTTTTTGTCCTACTAATTAAACGCACTTAATTGATGATTAAAGGAAATTTCCATAAGAGTAAGATGTTTTACCGTGATAAAAAGTATCCTATAAATCACTCTATATCCTCCTTACTATCGTAAAACACAAAAATTATACTATTAAATCGCTCCAATGCGACGCGAAAGAAAGACAAACAAACAAGGCCACTTTCGCATTTATAATATTAGCAAGGATAAAGATAATTTAATCAATTCCCAACTGAGCTCAAGCGTTCTTATGAATATCAAATAAAACGTGGGTTGGTCACAGCTTAACCTATAAATAGCGACGAAGTTTGAAAGAAAATTGTAATTTTATGGAAGATATTGTTGACAAATATTTGTTTAAAAGCTTCCCTTTCTTGATATTTAAATTATACACCCACACCAATGTAATTTTTGTAATTTTATTACTACAGCGCCATTTTTATTTCATACCACTTATGCTAAGTGACAATTCTTTCCTTTCTTTGTTAGGTTTGTAGTAGAGAAACATTATTTTAAATTTGTATTACCAGAGAGATAAATAAAGAATTTACTTTTGAAACATCTATTTTATACCTGTCACAATACACTCATTCGAGTTACGATCGAGTACAAATAGTAATACAATAAGAGTCATATTCGTACAACATGATTTATGTCAAGAAAGCATTGCTATTATGCGGAGGCCACTTTCCCTTTCTCACTTGAGTGGTTTGTGTAAACCACACTCAGTGAGTGTGTTTGTGTTTCAATTGAGTGTGGTAATTTTAGTGGTTGTATTTCGATATTGTCATGAAGATAGCCTTAGTGAGGTGTTTAGAATTAATCAATTGAAATAATTTGTATGTATACTTAAAAGTATAGATTATGGGTACTTTTGAATAAATTGTTTTAGTTGATTAATTGTTTGTATTTCACAAGTAAATAAGTCACCATCATAGGTATGTAATTCCATCAGAATCCAAAACCATTTTGCACAGCTTCTATCGCGGGCCTTGAGCGCGGGGACCGAATCCAGAAATTTAGTAACGAAAAACCTCACGCTCCCCACTCCGACGGGCTCGGAGGTGTGGCTTGAAGGCATAGCATGCAATAGCTTTACCGCGGCAGTCCCCGAGTGCCACACGTCTTTTTTACTTCTTTTGAAACACCTATAATTTATTACATCTCATATGTCGTATAAAGCTTCCAAAAATATATCTATAAAACTTGTACGGGATTTAATCGTATAAAATAGGATTTGTGTGAATTATACCTTCGTAAAGAAAAGCCGAAAAGGTAAGGAGCTTTGTGTAGGACTTGTATTGTTATATATACCGCGTGTATTATAATTTACAAATCGTACGTGTAAAATAGATATTTTACTAAAAATACGAATATTTTGTATAAGTTTTTCCTTAAAAACAGGAAAATGTTAATATAAAACTCGGTTCTGATAAAATTTATACGAAATGAAATAAAGTGCCTGTTTGAAACAAGTATCTCTACAATTATTATACTTACTCGTCTTTATAAGCTGCTTAGTCTGTAATTTTCTGTATATCTCGAAAATAAAGTATTATTTGAACATCACTCGCTTATATTTTTTACGTAGTTACTCGAATTGAATACATCTAAAAAAGCGGCAGTATTATTAAGTTAGGGTTTACTAGAACACGAGAGACAAAAGAACTAAAGTCGGAACACTCGTTACATGCTATTGTATGAAATGTATGGATTTTCAAGCATTTGTAAATTTGTAACCAAATTTGTATTTTCAGAGCGTTGAATTGTTCCATATCTTACAACATTTTATATTTTTGGACTTTGGGAAATTATAATATTATTATTAAGGAATAAATAATTATTAAAGAATAAGGAATTTGCAAAAGGCACAGGTACATCATAATATAGTTATTTATCTACTACCTTCCGCCCGCGGCTTAGCCCGCGTTTACAAATAATTCCCGTTCCCTTAGGATTTCCGGGATAAAACCTATCCTATGTGTTAATCCGGGTTACCCTCTATATTTGTGCTAAATTTCATTGTAATCGGTTTAGTAGTATTTGCGTGAACGAGTCACAAACATACCTACATATACATCCATCCTCACAAACTTTCGCATTGATAATATTAGTAGGACAGGATAGGATAAATCAACCACAATTACAAAATCATGGTATAATATAGTTATACCATAGTTTCATTTGACCATATAAAAGTAAATTAATAAATTTTTAACTTGTATTTGAAAGCGCCTGAAGTCCGGAAGAAACTGCATGTGCGATAAACCGGTACACAGTTTCTTATTTAGACAAGTAATGCGCAACGTACGGACATACATACACATATGTTTATCCGTAGCTACTTCAGCTAAGTGTCTGCTAAACTGAGTAAGACGTGATGAGATATTTCCTACCTGTTTGTAAACGAATGAAGTGGGTCGATGACTCGGAATCTTCCTGGAGTTATTATAATAAATAAACCTAGTTTTAAATACACTTCTTGAATATGTTTGTTATAACTTTAAACATTACAGAAGGGTTTATGTTAATTTTAGATTAAAACTAGATGTAGAAACAGGACTTATTGGATATTTCCAATTAAGCATAAATAATTATATTGCTTGAGTATAACAATTTCGAGTTTTCATTAGTTCTCGCATAGGTATATAGATTAAATAACTATCGCTATTATATTTTACAAAGTAGATCCCTTAACTGATTCATGAACACAGACTCAAAGAAATTTCTAAGAATACGTACGGAAGTTAGCTTTAGATTTTCCAATAAGGATTTTCCTGAAATTCATTCAACATAATAAGTGAAAATTTCACGACAATACTGTTACATTCAGTTACAATTAAATGACTTTGTGTTTAATATCTCAGGAAATTCGAGATAATAATATGAATTTCTTAAGCGAAATTTTGAATAGAGCTTGCAAAAGGACGCTTTAAAATTTATATACCTAGTCTAACAATATAAAACATATGTATTCATAATTTATTATGCAAAATGTATTACGTGCTAGTAATTAAAGATTTTTTAACGGATTTTAAACCCGATTTATTCATTATATTGATCCCACATTTTCTTTTAATTTCTGTTGTTTGTAATGTTTATAATACACGCGTTAAATCAATCACACTGTATAGTTTATTGGGTTACCGTTTACCAGTAAGTTATATACGTAGTATTTTCTAAGAAAATACTACGTATATATTACTGGTAAACGGTAACCCAATAAACTATACACTCGATGGAATCATAATATTTTCATTGGCAACTGTAACAAAATTCAATATTTCCAAATCAATTATTGGCAAGTTATTGTATGATTGAATGTTTATACAAAAGTTGGCGAATTGACCTTTTGGTCCCTTAAAACTTTAGTGGGCGTTGGACGTTGGTGTGGGTTGAGGCCGTTTATTTTACGAAATTCTTTTAATATAATTTGTAATGTAAAATATTTTATTTGGTAGTTGTTACCTGCATACAGGTGTAGATTGACTTGTTTACATTTTTACGTCCCTTTTTATAAAATATTGTCTTAGAAATTGTATAAGTGACTAGCTGCGCCCCGCGGTTTCTCCCGCGTGTCTCCGCTCCTGTTGTTCTTAGCGTGATGATATATAGCCTTCCTCTATAAATGGGCTATTTAACACCGAAAGAAATTTTCAAATCGGACCTGTACTTCCTGAGATTAGTGCGATCAAACAAACAAACAAACTCTTCAGCTTTATTATATTATAGAATAGATGAGGTAGTTTTGTGGAGAATTGCTATTTTTCCTACTGTGATGTCTTATTCAGTTTTTATCATTTAATAAAGATATCGTTTTCAATTGTAACACAAAATCCTGTTAATACAATGTATGAAGTATGTATTTCATTTGAAGAAACAACGCGTGCGTTGAAGTTAATTGAGTAGAAACAATTACAAGTTATTATGTTTGTGCTCAATTATATTTCATTATATTTATTGTACAATGTACTTGTATAGTATTTTTTGCTCTAAATAAGAAATATGATGGTATTATATTTTCTTTAGGAATTTTGTGTTTTTTTCAAAAGCACTCTTTGTAAAATAAAACTTATCTTTGTAAAAAATCTGAAACAATGTCTGTACTATTTTATTTTATTTGACTGTAGGCGTCGATTTTCTTGCTCTTTATTGTTAGATTTAAAAATAATAACACAAGGGGCTCACGTAATTTTTAAAAACTTTAATTAAAAATGAAACTAAGAAATTAGAAGATGCCTCCGAGCTTGTAATTACGTTATTTCATAATTAAAGTTACAGTCTTATTCTGAGACGATACAATTTAGATGGATCTATTTATTCTGTTAGAATGGAGTCATTTATCATTCTGTTACGTGATGAAGTTTTTTCGTAGAAATTTTACTGTTAATTGTGCTGTGTTTATTTTTCTCAACTCTATTACATATATGTTTTTCAAGTTGTATCAAGGAATAAATCTAAGAGGAACTAGTGAATTGAAGTGGTTTGATTTAATATTCTATCAGTGTATTATTAGAGTGGGTACCGTAACTAATGTTTGGTTCGTAAAAGAAAATCAGGTACCTTATAGATAGTAACTAGATTTTGGTATGTAGAAAAAATGTCTCTCATACGAAAGACTTAGTAGTAGTACCTCGATCAATTGAGATATTATATAGCTGTATCATAGCTAGAAATAACATAATAAATATAGTTAAAAAATGAAATTTTATTTTCATCGATCCTTGATAAGTGTAAAGTTTGGATTAAATCTGTCGATTTAAAGTTGGTCAAAATTCTGTCTAAAGGAGTCTGTTATATACAAAAATACAGGAGTAGCCAATACATAAGCGTATTTAAAAGTATTGATACTCTATCACGTTTTTATTACAAATGACTTCGTTTATTTGCCAGTTTACGATGGGAAGTAGATAAGTGGGTGACTATCGCGAACAATAAGTGAAGCAATTGATTGGCGCGATGATAATCGCTTAATTATGCTAATTGCAAGTCATTTGAATAGACGTATTGTTGCATCTGCTTCCTGGCTTGAATCTTTTGTCTAGTATTATCTCTTAAGCATTTGGAAGAGCTATAAAGCTTTGGAAGTCATAAAGTTTGGAGAATTATAAATAAGTTAATGTTTTGTATAAGAAAGAGTGAGAATTTGGTTGCGTAACTTCCTGTTTTCTATTATATTTTGGTAGATGCGAGAATTTTTGAGTCTGCATCTATGTAGCTGATTTGGAGTTGTTTTAAAATTTGTTTGTCATTCTGGCTTATCAAGTGAGCATTTAGTTGCCTTTAATTTCAGTAATAAAAGACAGGTGGGCTGTTTAATCGTATCACATCATGTTTGAGACAATAAAGCCAATGTTTAGTATATTTTGTGTTTGGACAGGGGTCGGCGAGTGTCGGTCACCAGCACAATGAAATGACCGACAATGGGATGTATTTGTTTGCCTTTTGAATTGAGCATCGAATGTATGTTGATATATACGGGTAATATGTTGGTATTACACGTGTAAAATTAAATGATTGTAGTTAAATAACATTACTTTACCAATAATTTGTCGGGCTTCGTTGATCTGCAAATTGTAGTACAGGTATGTGTAATGTTGGATATTTGTGATCCGCATTGTTTAGAACAGTATGTTGTTGATTCTATTCCTTGTTAGCTTTAAATGACGTTTCTAGTAGTCTTTATAATTTGTCAGAGATGTATTTTGTCGTTATAGCCTTTCTAAACCGTTCTTGTTTCACTAATTCCTATACCTGCCATCTGGACGATACTTGAATTTAGTGCAGCTTTATTTTTTAATAACGTTATATACGCTTGATCAGTCACATATAGAGAGCAAAGGCGTGAAGACTCAATTTAGAACTTACGTACTTTCCACAGTAACTGGATCGCAGCGAGCGGCGCCGGGTGACCCGCCCGTGCGCGTGCATACTGATCGCGTATACGGTACATTTGTTGTATGTACGAGAATTTTGCTTTTATTGTACCATACCGTGTTTATATATAGGATTAGATTAGATATAGGAATTTAATTTTTTGTATAAGACCAAATATAAATCAAATATCTATTGATACAGTAGTCAGAGAATTAAATTATTTAGTAAAGATACTCAATTAGCATCTGGAGTTAGGTGGACGGAGCAATTCGAAATAATCACTACATAATATTACAATGTAAAACAAAGTCGCTTTCTCTGTCCCTATGATGCGGTTTTTTTAATAGATAGAGTGATTCCAGAGGAATGTTTTAGTATATAATTTATTAGGTTTAAGACAAAGCGGGAGAAGCCGCTGGCGGTAAGCTAGTTAATTATATTATGAAGGAATTTTCTATAACTCATTAAAATAAAGGAAATAAACATGTTGAATTGATATTTTTGGTCTTATGGCATTCAATTTTTCAAATTTATAAATTTATAGGAAATAAACATTTTAATAATACCGACTCCTTCAGTCACAACTTACAAGTCACAACTATCCACAAGCGGCGAACTATAAAAAATATTTTCTACTATCAGGAAGCAGTACTATGAGTACTACCCATTAATAGTACGTACTTACTATTGTTAACGTCATATTTGTGGTACGTACAACAAATTTACAGCAACTAACAACATTATTTTATTCACAATGAGTGCAAATTTTCAGACAGTTCAAAGTCCACGGACGGACAAAATTTGCGTTTGTAGAATATAAAATAGTATTTAAACGTTTCCGAGTGTCCATAACATCTTATAACAGTATTATTTCCAGGGACAGTGATGGCGCTAGACGGTCTATATAGCGCTGTCCCTTTTCCACAATGGAAATAATACTGCTTTCAGACATAGTAAGTACAGTAGCTTGTGGTTTTGCAAATCGTTTTGCTGTTCAATGAACGAAGTGATGGGAATTCGCTCGACCGCAGAAACTGTCTTGACTCTTGTAACTTTTCGGTGAAAGTTGTTGATGTTAAATCGTTTTAGGTTATATTGAACTATCCTTCAATATAACTTCGAAAATTTATTCAATGTACTAGAGTGGTATTTGCAGGTTATTATTTCATAATTTTATAGTCACCTCTTAAAGTACTTTTCGAGGAATTTCCAACATTGTCGGCTTTAGATTTATATTGATATTGTTATTAATATTATCTTCGACATTATCTCTCTATTTTTTTTATTTTTTCTTATCACCTGTAATACCCTATTACGATTACTATAGCATTACATATTACAAAGCTCACAATGCCATTAGTTTTTTCATTAAGTCAAGGGAACACCGCAAGATCACTTCCGTACAGTTTCTCATATTACACAGATGGGCGGTTAACCGCAGCAATTTACATCGCTTTCGATACAGCCGTTTTGTACATTGTTCATGCACGACTCGTCTTACATAACATTTGCTTTGGTTGTTAGAAGCGGATAATCGATGGTTAGTGATGGGATATTGAATATGCTCGATCACTGATTGACTCAGTATTGTGTCTGGCTCATAAAGAATTTAACTGGAAGAATATCTGATAGATAATTTTTAAGCTATTGCATAGCTTCTATCGCGGGCCTTGAGCGCGGGGACCTAATCCAGAAATTTAGTAACGAAAAACCTCACGCTCCCCACTCCGACGGGCGCGGAGGTGTGGCTTGAAGGCATAGAGCATGCAATAGCTTTACCGCGGCAGTCCCCGAGTGCCACACGTCTTTTTTTCTGATTGAATGTTAATTCATGGTTATGTAAAATGTTTATTATGTATGTACAACGACATTATTTTTATGGTTTTGTATTGGATCATTTTTGTTGGAAGTTACATAATTGTTAGACGTCGATGACCATGACATGATGATGTGTTCTGAAGTGTCTTTACTCTGACCTGTTGTAATTGCTTAGAAATTTGTAGCTAATATCTTCTTATTACCGGTGTTACATTGAGAAATCTTAGGTATATTATGAAGAGTGCGTATACGAGTAAACAAGTGATAACTGCGTTAAAAACAACCGACTTCAAACTTGCATTTGCAACATTTACAAATACAAGTGCAATGTATGATACATAAAGACATTTTAAGTTTGAAAAATCAGATGTTTTGCGCGAAGTGACAGTAGTACCCACCTCAACGCTTCGCTTATGAGGCGTGCAATATACAGACAAATAATTTGGAAAATCCAAAAGTGCACGCCTCATAATTTTTTTTTAATAAATATTAATTAATTATTATTTTTGTTTATTTAATAACAATTAAACCACATCGAATCAGACCCTGAAAAATGAAAGGGTTCTATTCCTGAGCATACTCAAGCGTAAGAGAAAAAAAAAGACTCGATTAGTAAAGTATTTTGGTCGCTATCGTGTTAACAAGAAAAAGGATCCGCACATACAGACACACGGACGTCCAAGACAGAACTTTTTTAAACTGTTTTTTAACTAGTTTAAATAACAAAAATGACATCAAAAATATCATGAACGTTAAAAATAGTGTTTTTTCTTAATATGTGTGTGTATGTATTATCTTACAAGTGCAATTTATGATACATAAAGACATTTTAAGTTTGAAAAATCAGATGTTTTGCGCGAAGTGACAGTAGTACCCACCTCAACGCTTCGCTTATGAGGCGTGCAAAATGCTCATAGTCGGTTAAAAATATAAATCCTTTCACCATTCAAAATGCAACTCGCCATTTCTAAGCTCCGTGCAAATTTCTATGAGACGTCTCATAGAAATGCAAAGAGCATTCATAATCATTAATTGTTGAAGTCGATTGTTGAGTCGGTATTGGTGGCTATGTTGCATCATACTCGTTGATAAATGGAGTATACTTTCGTTTTCAAATAGAGCCATGAATGTAATACAGTTTGTTTATTAGGCTCTTAGACCATTGACGGATATTTTACGTTTGTCAATTGATCTAACGTGTTGCTGAGTATGGCAAGATTTGGTAATAATCACTTTTACTTTGGAATGGGAAGGAATATGAATTGGTTTAGGGTTGACAGTTAGGCGAAACATTAAGTACTTATACTCTAGCTATAGTTACGTCACGAAAATGTAGGTATATAGGTATATATACTGTGGTGTGATGACGAGTTATTTTTCAATGTGATGAATATAATCTTTCAAAATATTTTAAATTAAGGCTGCAGTCTAGCAAAATTGCGTTTTCAACAAGTTATTTGACAATTTTTTCCCGGCTAATGAAATGATAAACTGAATTTTTTTTTCTTGTTTATCAATTAGTGTTATATACGCAATGCGCGTGAATTTTTTCACATTTATAAAGTTACTTTATGTTACCTTAATCAGGCCTTCAAGATAAGTCTCTTTCCTCCAAAGACATTTCGAGCTAAGTTTGTGCACTCACTACGTTGCAACTTGCAACCGATTACAATTTACACAATCTGATCAGCACATTATTATCCTTATATAGTCGTTATTAAAAACTGCTGAATACAATTGCCGAAAAACTTATGATTTTCTTAATTAGAACGTTATAAATTCATTAAATTTCCCATTTTTTGCCTTACAAAATCTATTGATAAATACTGCTAAAAGTTATTTTTTCCATTAATTTATTCGAGTTGGTTGAAGACCAATGAGTATTAATCCTTTAAAAAAAATTTTTTTTGTATTTTGATAATTCTTTAAATATTAAAAAAATATTTAAAATAATTAGGAAAAATCCTAGCGAATTTCTTTAGTCGCGCTCCTTGGGCCGGAGCGTTCTGACGTGTGCTCTACGCTCGATTTTCCTTCATACCGAAGTGAAAGTTGCTCTACTTCATTAAATTTAATATTTTTGTTAATTGATTATTTTTATCTTAGTTTTGTGCAAATATTCGTATTTTTAAACATTTGGTTTCGATATGGAAAATAAACGAAAAAAATACGCGTGTAACTACTAGAAAAAAAAATATCTTCGAACATAAAGTTAATGAAACCAAATAGATTGCAAAGGTGATTGGCAACAATTTCTTTATTTTACGGGGTGTCAGTAAAGGGATGTATATTTCTTTAAAACTAAAGTAAGCTCATAAATTTTCTTATAATATAATTTTTTTGAAGTTCCAAAAATGTTTATTTTTCGTTTGAGAAATACGAAATATAATATAAACTTGTATTGAGAACTTGAACTTCCCAAGTTCATCCGGGGAAATCCCCATACGGGGAAAATGATTTGTTTACTCCAAAATTGATCCGAGGTGTTTTAATTTTTTCTTCTAGTCATTTTCAACGTAGCGGCATGTTGTTTGATTATTAATTTTGTAACTTAAATACAGGATGTTGGTTTTATATTCTGATCTTACAGACGCGCTGACAAATTTAGTCCGCCATTTCTAGTTTAGTCTACCAACTCTAAGTACCAATATTAAAACGAATGGATTATCATCACATCATCAAAACTCAGATGTAATGGAAGATCACAATAACAGAAAATTCAGTGGGTGTTGAGAACTAAACAAACAGAAGTAACAGAGACGCGAAGAATAAAAAAAGAGGACGAAAACGATAATTCGTTGATGCTTTCCCTTTTCGACGTATTGTTAGGGTACATCACCAATCTGCAAAAAAAAACTGATGATTCCCAATTGCTGATTAAAAATGAAAAACAAATAATCGACAACAGTGGTGAAAATTTGCTGATCACAATGAAACATCAGATTTACTCATTTAAAATGTATCGGTGAACAGCGTAAAGGAGAGGAAGACAGGAAAACATTATGAATGTGGATGGTGGATTGTATACAGGGTGTAATCGAAAAGTATGTGCAGGCGATTATGACGTTATTATTGCAGGTATCAAAAAACTTAAAACTGATATCGAAATTACTTTACCTAATGAGCAAAATGACAATAATAACTTTTTAAAAGTATAACGTCAGTAAGGGACCTAGGTGTGATCCTCGACGACAAACTTAGTTACCGCATGCACATTGAATTAATATCTCAAAAAGCCTACAAAAATTTAGGATTTGTTTTGAGGCAAGCGGAACCCTTTGATGATTCGGCATGTTTGAAAGTTTTGTACTACGCGTATGTACGTAGTATTCTTGAGTTTGCCAGCGTTATTTGGCGTCCAAGTTATAAATGTCATATAACTAAATTGGAAAAGCTTCAAAAGGTATTTGTAAATAGAATGAAATATAAAAATAAACAACATGATTTAACCTATTCACAAGCTTGCTCTCACTATAAAATCAATACCTTGGAGGATCGTCGAGATGTAATCGACCTTATGTTATTGTATGATATTGTCAATAATAACTTTGATTTTCCTGTTGCTTTAGAATACTTACAATATCGTGCGCCATCACAACGTACTCGTCATACGCCTCTCTTTAATGTCCCAGCAACCTCTACTAATTACCTCAAACATTCACCCTTTCTGAGAATTCCGAATAATTATAATAATAAATTCTCCTTGGCAGATCCCTTTCAATTATCTCGCTCTAAGTTTTAAAAATTAATACTACAGCTTATTGACCAAAATTCGTAAAGAAATTCACAAACAACACACACACACACACACTCACACACACTTACAATCACACTTGTACTCACTCATGTTTATTGTTACCTTTTTATTTAACTATAATTATATATAATATATAATATAGGGTTTGTAATTGTTAATATCGTTCTTTATCTTTATACTTTGCTCACTCACAGTATTATGTATTGTTATTGGTGTACCTTTTAATTGGCGTATTGAATTGTTAATGTAATACCTAGTGTAAGTTTAGCTGTAAGGTACCTTTACATAAATAAATAAATAAAAATAAAATAAATAACGAGAAATATCTAAAAAATTTACTTTATACACTCCCATATCCAAAAGGGAAAATGGGACTAGTAGAAGTTAAATGTCTAATTCCGGCAAAAGACATGAATGCGGAAGATGCGGTTAAAAAAAAATTTAATATTTGAAATACAATGCAAAAAATAACACTTTTGTCATAGATAAGAATCATGACTATTTTTTCCAAATTCAGGGACAACTAAACGTTGCAGAAGCAGAAGTCTGCTTATTTGCTGTTTGGACTGGAGTGAATCATTCGTTAAAAATAGAATATATGTATAAAAAAGTATGTAACGTTTAGGCAAAATAAAATGATGGACCATTATCAAGATTTTACATAAATTGCCTACTGTCAGAATTGATTGATTCGAGACTTCAGCATTCGATGCCATCAAGGACCCATCCTATATCATTCAAGCGATTGAAAAAAAAAAGAGATAAATCCAGTGCAACCGATAAAGCATCAAAATGCTAGAAAAAGATTTATTAGGTTTATCGATATAAATCTATATATTACACATAATATAATTAATCTGTAGAAGACGCGAAGACTGACATCCGCGCGGACGGAGTCGCGGGCGGAAGCTAGTCAGAAATAAATATCTTTTGTTTTCATTTGCGTATTTTTCTATTTTATAATTTTTTAACACAAACATTACATTTTTTTTATTATATACAAAATTTGTTTATCCGTTTTATTAGTTAAACTGAACAACATTCACTAAGAAACTTAGGTCGAAAAAAATGTATAGAGTTATGCATTTTGTATGGAAAGCTTATTTTTTTTTATATTTCGTCCAAATTTCTTTGTAAAAGTTGATCAAAAGTTGATCATATAAACATGAAGTTGAAGATATCAATAGAAAGTATTCGCAAATCTTGTGTACTGATAAAAAAAAATCACCCGGTGTAATTTTCACGAAAATTGTTTCAAATTGTCATTTTTGGTACTTATTACGAATATTAAATTATACGAATGATTTAATTTTTAAAAATTAAGTGGAGCAACTTTCTCTTAGTACATTAATTGTATTATTTACATATAGGATGACAGGATGCATTTGTTTGCACTACTAGACCAAGCCCTTAAGCTATGGATACAATTTTCAAAAAATAAACCTACAAGGAAACTGTCATAAACAAAATCAAAAATTATTTATGTTATACAGATATACATAGTTATGTTTAATACTTTAATTATGAATAGGTTATTTTATCGTCTGTATAAACTGTAATGAGTTCATTTGTTCATTATATCCTTTGTAATGCGATGTGAATTTTATATTTAGTTCAATAGCCTAGTCAACGGGTTAATAACTGTTGTTATTCACGACGATAACAGTTTGTTACCGTGTTACACAAAACCTGTTGTTTATCAGTTTTTAGCAAGGAACTGTTTAATTGTTAGGTTAAATTGAATTTGATAAAGTGTCGTTTGCGACTCGTGTAGAGAAAATGTTAACGTTTGACTCTTAGTTATTTCGTAGGTATATTTTTAAGTTTCTGTGTGATTATGTCCAACGAAGAGCTTTATCAGTTATACAGAATTGCCTATACATAATATGAAAGATGAAATGAATAAATGAATAAGAAGAAATGAATAAAATGTATATAAATCTGATGTTAGAATCGGTAAAGTACGTACCGGTAAAGATGATACAGAGATTACGCAAATTCAATCGAATTTAAAGAGTATATTATTAGCTGGTTAAACAAATGCACAAACAGGTAACAGATGAGATGCAACAAGGAACCAGTCACGAGGTCGGGTGGCGAAGGTTGCGCCATTGACCCCTGGAGGTCGACTGTGGCTTGTCAAGATGTTTCAGTTTTAGCATTATATAATTATGCTTTGCTATTAACTGTAAGATAATGGATACGTGGATCTGATTATTTTATTGTTGTAGTGTTATTTTGTTTTGTTGTTTAGAATCTTGAATCTCTATCTCGTTGGAAATTAACATTTAATTGTTTATGTTATATGTCAACGTACATAACTATTTATCTTTATAATGAATGAGTTTGGAGATTTTTGTAAAACCTCTTCTTAATTTAAAATTCAAGAGGTTATCCGATATGGTCATTTACATTAAAATTAATAATTTTAAAGTATTATTTAGTTGATCGTTTAAATTTGACTCTCTATATTTAAGTTTAATAACTGAAAATATTATCAGTACGGTACCTAATAAGCCAACAATTAATATTTTCTTTCCCATTTCTAAACAAGTAATTCAACATTAAGGAAACTTCCCGATACCAAAAAGAAAACATCTAGACAGGTTTCTCGAAACTATACCTATGGCGATGGTAAATCGCAACACGATGTAGAGTCGATAATGTGGACTCGGAGAAAGTTTTAGCGCGCTTGCGATGTCATATATACTACATTATATATGTTGCAGGCAAATTGTATTATTTCGCAGTTTACAAACGCTTGGCATTTTGTAACGGTGCATTTACATCAAACGAGCGAATGCTCATTCTAACCCCACTATGTCAAATTCTTTTAGTGTAAACAGGCGTAGAGCATTCTTTCGTTGTTCTTAGTGCGTTATATGCAATGTTCTAATACTGAACAACACTAAATACGGGGTATCGTTTAATCTAAAAGATCACAAAATAATGCTCTTGCTCTAGTTGAAGCTCTATGTTCGTTTGATGTAAATGCAATAAACCCCGCGTCGCGGGGCTCCTATTTCTGTGTAGTAATTTCAGATTACGAATTCTCGACATATTTCAAAATGCTGAACGTTTGTAAGCGGCCAAATAATACAATTTGCCTGCGACATATATACTAGTAACTAGATAGTAGATAGCATAGTGTACTTGATAGTACGCATTCTTAGCTAGAGGTGGCTAGAGACAGAAATACCGAGGGCCAGGAAATATGCAGTATAATCACTACTATCCCGCCAAGTATGCATTTTATGGTACACTTTAGTGAGAAACTATTTGATATATTATTTTTTATTTAAGTCTAGTCGTGATCATGAAATTGTCTTCGCTTAAAAAAGGGAATTTTACAATTGTAGAGAACTTAGTAAAGCCTCACTAATCCTCAAAAATCACAACTTTTCAACCGACTTCAAAAAAAGAAGGAGATTCTATTCGAAGTTTTTTTTGTTACCTCAGAACTTTCGACGGGGTAAAGCGATTTTGATGATTATTTTTTTATTTGAAAGCCATTTAAGGCTTATTATTGTTAAAATAATTATTGCTAGTTTATAGTGTGTTTCGCAAGGGTGAAGCACGAACTGCAGTTTTATTATCAGCGATGGACTTGCAATGGTGTTGCGTCACAATTCAGTCAGAACGAATTGTAAATGTCTTGAATATTCATTTTGATTTCGATTTTGCTCGAGATTTTGCTGGTTGTGTGGTCTTAAATTAGTTTATTATCATATTTCTGTTATCATAATATTTTAATGCGAAGTAGTTTCGTTTTGAAACTATCGAATTATGTGATAAGTGTAGGTTATCACTTGAGACACTACTTAAGATTTGCAAATTGTATACTTACCAATATTTATCTCTAGAACTCTTGAGAAAAGAAAGTACTACACGCACAGACATGTATATTTAAGTAGACAACGCAAGTACCGCGATCTGTATGAAAACCAAGCGTGTCATATTTTTTGTACTGACCTTGACGCGTTATGACGTCACGAGCGCTTTTTAGTGATGTTAATTTCATTTTACGCTAAATCGATTAGGCCGCCACTCGCGCGGCGATTCTAGTATCGTCCTATCCCATCGAAGTAAATCGAAAGAAATCAGATCAAACTAGATCTATGTCTAAGAGGTAGTCAAATAAATGAATCGTAATCGATTACTAAATCGATTCAAGACAGAAAAATGATAATTACCATAGACAGAGGGATGATAAAATAAAGTTATAAACCTTTTAATATTCTAACAAGTAAACTAATGTGTTTTAGCTTTTTCTTACATATGCCCATTGAGTTACCATGTACTACGTACTAGAGAGGCCATCGAAAGAAAGTAATGAAACTGTCAATCAATCAATCTTTATGTCCCGTTGCATCGATCCATTTTCCTTTTATGTTCGGGTTACTTGGAAAACTGAAAAAACAAACATAGTCTAAGCAATAAGGAGTTTTCTTAAAAAACTCCCAAGATGACACTTTAACTAATGGCGTCCATGTCGTAATATTTATTTTTAGTACCTTTGTATTAAAATACTTAAAAGTTCTAGGTCAAGTCGTATTAAATGACAAAAAAAATCTATGCCTTTTTTTCTGAAAAATTGCTCCTACAAATTATCATTTTTCTGTTCGATTATAAAATCGATTAGAATCGAGAACTGTTGCATCAAATGAACATCACTAACCACAAAATTGGACAGAAAAATGAGAACAGAAAAATGAGAAGACGCTATTCATTGCTTGTTATCATACGACGCGATCTTTACCGTGCCAAGTAAAAGCCGCAATGTATTCCGAATCATTTCGTATGATTTGGTATCCGTGTTTGTCACGATCGTTTTCCACAAATATTCTTTATTTGATTTTAAAATAAATAGTGCATATTCTGATTAGAAAATTACTTACCGGTGGAAGGAAACATCTCTGCTAACTTGGCCACTCACAGCTGTGGAGTTTCTACAGTTTATAACGGCGCAATTCGGCATTTTACTTTATTCAGCTTCACGTCTTTCCTTGGCGAACTGCAAGCGCGGACTGAGTGTAGGCCAGCGTCAAGTAAGTTTCAATAACGTAGTTTGGACACGGGAAGTACATACACTCGCTTATGGCTGGTTCACACTTTGATTAGTGTGAGTGCAGGTGATTAGTGCGAGTGCAGGTGTGTAGTGCGAGTAGTGTCCAATTGACTGCGAGTGCAGGTGATTAGTGCGAGTGCAGGTGTGTAGTGCGAGTAGTGTCCAATTGACTGCGAGTGCAGGTGATTAGTGCGAGTGCAGGCACGCTGCGAGTGAGGGGGAAGGGAGGGCGCGCGGGACGTGGCTACTCGCAGTCCACTCGCAAAAAAATAGAACACGCTTCTATTCACTTTACTACACAGCCTACTAAACACTCGCACTAAACAGTCGCTGTCCACACGTAGTACTACTCATCACCTGCACTCGCACTAATCAAAGTGTGAACCAGCCATTAGTCTATCTTGATACATGTCCGTGACTACACGTTACAAGTTACAACGTATTTTATACCTACATCTTTAAGGTGTGCAGTTTGCGGTCTTCGTTATACTGATTCTTAGAATAGCCTATAATTTATAATATCAACATTATTATATGTTTCAATTTAACATTACCTACTTGAATCAACCCGTCCCAGATATGTCACACACATGCAATGTTCGTATCGGAACAAGTTCTCGAGTTTTATCAATATATTTTATTTATTCTACTTGTTACTTGTCATAAGATTGCGTTGATAAAAATATCGCAAATATCGAAAAGATGAGAACAAAAATTATTCGTTGATTTTGGTTATTAGAAAAGCACGTTTGTCCGCGTTTAGAAGTCGTGAGAAATATTTATTTTCGACGCACACCTTTCTCCTTTCATGTGTTGTTTTATGCAATTACTTAAATAAATAATAAAAGAATAGTAAAAATAAAAATGTTATTATTCATACATAAAAGGTCAGTAACCTCTCTCTAAGCGTTGTTAATTTTGCGCAAGCATCAATACAAATCAAACGCCCAGTCTATTTGAAAGGTGTCAAATAAATCAACATGTTGTATCAACTTGCAAGTGCAGTATTATGCGCGTACGCAGATTAGGGTCAGTAGGTGCTCATTTCTATGTCAGCGGCCACAGAGAGCGGACGTGCGGTTCTGTAAGCTCGTTCAAAGCTATCGGGTATTGAATATTAAACAGCAATAGGAGGAATTATATTTAAATATTGATTAACAACACGGTTTACTTAATTGTTCATTTGAGGTAGACGATGTCTGATTCGGTAAATTCCCGGCAAGTCATTTTAAAGATGTTTATCTTAATTTATTGTAGTAGATTAAAATTATATGAGTGCAGGTGTTAATAAGACACTAATTACGCGCGCAATTAAGCTCAAAATTAAAATTAGCCAGCGACCATAAATATGCATGCAACTTCCTTAATATTGCGCAAATGTTCCAACTGACCCGTGGTTATATCACAGACAATAGAGGATATTGCCAAAACGCGGCCATTGTTACACAAGCCTCAATGGCGCCTTCACACGACTGTTACGACTCGCATTTACATTGTACACGTGGTGCGAAAACAATGAAGTATGATGAGTATGAAAGGGCCATTATTCTTAATTAGGTGCCGGGATGACGCCTTACGTGTTATGATTACGGTGAAAAGTTCGTTAATGTGTTTATTTGAATATAGAATTGTTAAATTCATCTTACACTCGTTATAAATGTTCAAATGCGAAGGACGGAATAATTATGAATATTGGTGTCGTACAAGGCGCTAGGTCCTCTGCTATTAATGTTTTATATCTTTGTCGAGTTGGAATAATGTCGTGGCATTTTAATGTTAAAAATCTTAACAATGCAATTAGTATTTATAAAATACTGGTTACAGTAAACTTGATAGCCATTGTAACCTTGTAAACTCAACAGGTGGGTAACGTGTATAGAATCAATTCGCTTTGAACTAGTTTTGCAGAAAAAAATCGCGTGCACGATGCTATTAATACTAAAAAAATGATGGACGCTATAAAATGTTCACTTGAGGAATATTTATAAGTGATGTTAATGATCGTAATGCTGATAAAGCTACTTGCAAAGGTATTTCGAATTGATTGCAAGATTCTGATGGACTGGGAATAGAACTGAGGAATGCTTTTTTTTTTTTTATTAAAATGCATTCAGGTTCTAAAGATAGCGGTATACTAGAGATGGATTGTAATGCAATAAAATACTGCGGTAAATGACGAGAATAGCCAGTACAATAATCACGATTAAATAATGGGTTCTTTTGGTTAATTTAAAATTTAGTTATTTAAGTTATAAACTGAACGCTTCATGTAATCTACCACCATCATATATTTTCTATAATTAATAAACAATACCAAAACGTAGCTAACACGATTTAACTTTTATTGACAGCACGTTTTCCACCAACAATAAAGTTTTATATCTTAATCACGATTGTTGGTAACACTGTTGACGCCATCTTGTCGTTTTGTACACGTTTTCTCTACGTTGCGTGCGTATGATGCGTCGCAGATTCGCTCTGATTGCTACTTTCTTCACCCTATAAGGTGAGATGGTTGGTACTTTGTCGCCTATATGTGGTAGGTGCCAGTATATCTATACTAATATTATAAAGCTGAAGAGTTTGTTTGTTTGAACGCGCTAATCTCAGGAACTACTGTTCCGATTAAAAAATTTCTTTCATTGTTACATAGCCCTTTCATCGAGGAAGGCTATAGACTATATATCATCACGCTAAGATCAACAGGAGCGGAGCCACGCGGGTGAAACCACGGAGCGCAGCTAGTGTTTAGATGGTTAGAATGTATTCTTGGTATATTCTTTTATCTTTTTGTTTATGTTCTTTTTAAAGACTACATTCATTACAATATGCAAGAGGCTTTTTTATAACAGAGCAATCAAAGGGACCTGCCCCTTTATTACTTTTTCTGTTATATAAATGACCTCCTGATGTTAAATGGTCACCCATAACACTGGCGGTGTTACGGGTGCTATGCCGGCGTATGTTCTTTTCGATATTGAACAAATACTTTTTATTCAATTTCTCTTTCTTTACTTTTGTCCGTTTTTTCTTCGAATTACTCTCACAAAATTCACAGTACTATTTTTTCTTTAAGTTTAAGAATCATAGATGTGTACTGTGTAATTTGCATCTCATCTAGGCCACACATTGAACAATCCACGATCATCATATAACTTAATAATCCCGTGTTCACTTGCTTAACAGCTATTGTTGGTAGAACAATAGATTGACTACGAATAGCCGGCCCATGTATAGATAGCGTTATTGTAGCACTTTGTTCTCAGATAGTTTATTGATTAAGTTTGATTTTGGTATTTAGTTTTTATCAAGTTTGATTTTGATATTTGATTTTTTATAGCATTCAAGTGCTTTATTAATATATATTTTTTATTAAGGAAAATAGATAAAATTCGATCACGAGGCGGGGTTCAAACCCGCGTCTTTCCCCATTCCAAGGCGATGCCCTAACCTCTCCGCTTCCCGTGATCCCGCAAGAGCAAACGAATTTTAGTTTGAATTCAATGTATTTAATTGTCATGATGACTATTAAAAAACGTATATCGTTAATTGTGGCACAATATTTGATGCGCTCTAGTTCCTTTACAATAAACATTTAAAGTATTGTAATAATTGTAATTTAATAAGGAAATATATCAAGTTAATTACATAAACACTGTGAATGTAATACAACATTCCCTTTCGAACAATTGCTAACCAAATGCCGTAGTATGAAATTATGCTATTGGCTATTTATTATGATAATAAGCCGTGTTTAATAACGTGCCGCGGGTTCTGCATAGTTTTCAACTTTCCCTAGCGATATTCATGTTTAATATATATCTAATTATGTGTATAGTAATTGTTATTAGCGATTTCTTTTTCCATTCTCTCTCTTTATTAATATACAAATTAGATATTTATCACAAGATTATTTTAATATTAAAGAGATTTTCGAACGTGTATTTGTTGTATTGAGCAGTTCACGAAAATCAAATTATATCAATCTTCTTCACGTACAATGGTCACTTCAAAATATAATCATATGTAACTACACAAAATATATGTATATTATGAGTCAACATGGATTATGTTATATTACCACATATTACTTAAAAAACAGAATTCGCAAAGTTATTCAACGCTTAAGTAATTTATTACGTGCTATAAAGTGGAATCTATTTCGTATAGTTTGCATACATTATAACACACGAAAGTGCCTTGTATCAGATTCGTTTAAATTTATTGTTACGATTTATTTTTATTTATTTTTAATTGCTTTCGCCTTGGGTTTGTGGTCAAGGCTTTATCTTAATTTTGTTTGTAATCTTGATGACTTTTTATGGTGAAAGTAGATAAGTATCGATATTCTGTTATTATTAGTTTCAAATCGATTCTCGTTAATGTCATTTATTAATAGTTTCGTCTATATTTTAATTGCAATTGAAAAGTTTCTGATGGCATAATAAGTATTGTCTTTATTAATTCGATCCGATCTTCATATTATCATAAAAATTACAATAAAATTATTAATTTAAATATTAAATATCATACTAATATAAAATATGCGAAAGATTGTGAAGATAGATGGATGGATGTTTGTTACTCTTTCACACAAAAACTACTGAACCGATTGCAATTAAATTTGGTATGTAGGTAGCTGAAGACCCAGAATAAGTCATAAGCTACTTTTGATCCCGGAAATCCCTCAAGAACGGGAACTATGCGGCTTTTTTTTGAAAAAGCGGGTGAAGCCGCGTTCGGAAATATAGTGGTTACATAAATTCACGTAAAATAATTAAAAATTCGTATTTCCTTACGGGCTGTTTACTTTTCATAACTGTACATATTGTTTTCGGGTGATCGTTTCAAAACGTGTAACGGTATTGAAAATTGTATTTTAATGTAATGGCAATTAGGTTGGGTTTTAATTGAATTTGTTCAGTGTAAGGCGGCGACATCTCCGCTCAGCAGTATTGGATACTTGATTATGTTTGTGTGTGCCACAGATTATATACTGTCGCGTTTTCTATATAAAGCATAAATTTAATATTATAATTATTTTAAACTAGAGGTCCGCCCCGGCTTCGCCCGTGCTACATATTTCGCAATAAAAGGTAGCCTATGTCCTTTCTCGGGTATCAAAATATCTCCATATCCAATTTCATGCAAATTGGTGCAGTAGTTTAGGCGTGATTAAGTAACAGACAGACAGACAGAGTTACTTTCGCATTTATAATATTAGTATGGATGTATTAGTGTTAATTAATTGATTATAAGTGCAGCCAGATGTTGTTAAATTGTTGATTAAAGTTACGAAATATAAAATCTAACTGCAGAAACAAATCATAAAATTACGATAATAAAGAATACAACTTTCACTATCAAATGTGTTATTTATTCGTTTAGTTTCCTTTCATTGACCTCTGCGCGGATTCTCGCACTAGCTAATAAGATGATTCGTAAAACTTCTAAATCTTCGAAATAAATAACTCTGCTTTCATAAAACACTTACGAAGTATCCTGTTGAAATGTCTTTTCAAAATTGAACTCACGATTATAAAAATAATTTTATTTTTAACAGAAATTTACATATTGACAAAGACATAAGAATAAATCGCATAAGTTAATAATTTAAGCATTCTACAAGTGATTAATGAAGGCCAGCCAGAGATCTGTATTCTACCTTCACCTTAACTCGTAATATAAGTAATACCAGCTGTGCCTCGCGGTTTTACCCACTGTTCAGCTCCTATTGATCTTAGAGTGATGATAAATATAACCTTCCTCGATAAATGGACTATCTAACAGTGAAATATTTTTTTAAATCGGAACCGTGGTTCCTGAGATTAGCGCGTTCAAGCAAACAAGCAAACTATTCAGTTTTATGTTTGTTTAGATGTTACTTAATCGAATTTTAATCGAGTTGCGATACTGTTTTATTGCCTTTCAATTTATGGTATTGTTATCAAAAGTACTTTAGATATTATGGAAACATCTGGAATTACTATATAATCTGTCTACTAATTGCACGCCTCATAAGCGAAGCGTTGAGGTGGGTACTACGTGGTACTACTGTCACTTCGCGCAAAACATCTGATTTTTCAATCTTAAAATGTCTTTATGTATCATCCATTGCACTTGTAAGATAATACATACACACACATATTAAGAAAAAACACTATTTTTAACGTTCATGATATTTTTGATGTCATTTTTGTTATTTAAACTAGTTAAAAAACAGTTTAAAAAAGTTCTGTCTTGGACGTCCGTGTGTCTGTATGTGCGGATCCTTTTTCTTGTTAACACGATAGCGACCGAAATACTACTAATCGAGTCTTTTTTTTTCTCTTACGCTTGAGTATGCTCAGGAATAGAACTCTTTCATTTTTCAGGGTCTGATTCGATGTGGTTTAATTGTTATTAAATAAACAAAAATAATAATTAATAAATATTTATTAAAAAAAAATTATGAGGCGTGCACTTTGCGATTTTCCAAATTATTTTATAGCTACTACATTTTGTTCTAAAGAGGAGAAAAAATAAAGAATATTTGTTGACACTCGTATCTATATTTATCGATTTATTATTATTTAATCATTGTAGTGTTGTGCCAAAATTCTCGTTTTGTAATATTTAAACTAAATAATTGTAGCCTTGTACACAGTAAAAAATATTATGCTACTTAATTAAAATGAAAGGAAAAAATAGCTCTAAAAAAACATTAATTAAATATCAATCTTGTTTACGGAAAAAGCGAAACGCGTTACGATAATGAAATGTCAACTAATAAGACCAAAAATCAGCTGACGCGAGTTTGTGACCTTGGACTTTCGATAGTCTGTGGCTCAATTTATGCTTCTGTTTGTGTAATGCACTATGGTTTAATCTGTCTGTTAACAAAACGACGATTAGCGATGCTTTAGTAAGAGTTTAGTCTAGATTCATTTTAAATGTTTAATGGAGTTTTTAGCCTGTGGTCGAATAAAAAAGATGTTGGCAGCGTGTTATTGCTGTAATGGGGAAATTGTCTAGATCTAGAATTAAAGTGACTTTCACATAATGTGTTGTGTTTATATGTTCAGTCTGACCATTCCAAGTGTTAAAATATTAGGTTAAAAGATATAATTGTTTTAAACTTTCATGTTCTTATGTTATGTAGTGAAAAAGAAATGTTTAATTTGTAATTAAGGGAGTTAGTAAAGGTTAATTCGTTTTATAATATCCATACTAAAACTGGTTAGTGACGCGAGACGCCATTTAATTTCGATTTTATTATGTTTATATGTTACTTAATTAGCCATTATTATATAATGAGGTAGTTTGGATGAACCCGGATATTGAGTTTACACTTTAAATTTTATGTTGGTGATAACAGAATTATACACGTAATTATTACAAACTAATTAATACAGGGAAATCAACACAAGTAACTTATTATACAGTCCAGTTATAGATCCATTTTTGTAATTGTTCTGTAAAAAATGTAATTATTACTTATAATATACAAATTGACTCGTGTTAGATAATATATCCATTATTTAAGTGTATAAAATTGTATCATTAATGTAAATTTCTAATCGCAACAACGCAATTTAATCTACTCAATTTACACATAAAAGCCCAAACGTGATAGGTCTCCGGCCAGGTGCAAAAGGTTCACATTCTAATCCTTTAATACACAAATCTGACACTGGCCAGACACTCGATACAACTATCAAGAAGTGGTGTCGTGTGAATGACATTGAAACCGTATATAGCTAAGAAATATTACACTGCCAATCCTCTGATACCTCTCGAAACGGTACAATCGAATTTAATACTCGATTTAATTGAGGAACATTCCAGAAGCTTGGTAAATTGCGTTTTTGTGTACTCAGGGTCCTTATTTTAAGGAAAACATTGATTAATTCAAGTTTTTCTGGTAACGTTTTAATGAAGATATTCTGTTGTCAAGGGCTTGTTTATCGGTTTGGATAGCGATGATTTTGTTTGTGTTGGTGATTTTGGGTTTGTTTCCTCTTTGTAATTGTGTTTACTTTGTACATACATCATTTGCAAATTGATTATGAAAAGAGTGTCCCGTAATTTATTCCTTTTCTCTGTGTTGACGATGTATGTACATGAACAAAGTCTATTTATGTAATTTTGTCACGATGTCTATCATATTGATGATTAATAAAGCTTCTTTTAAGTGGTTCATTAAAAATTCACATTATGTTCAACTGTGGTTTTCCATATTTTATGATAGCAGTGACATCATGGTTTTTCATTGTGTGAATATTGTCTTTTTCAAGAGTAATATTGCTATTTGCATGTCATCATGTTGTGTCTTGTTTTTTTAAATGAAACAAAATACAAGTATTCAAAATTTGTTAGAAATGTTTTGTTCATTTGGTTTTATTCGAAAGATTTTCACTTTTAATCAACCAATTGTTGTCCATTTTAACTTCAATGAACTGTTCGATTTCTATAGTTTCTAATAATCCACATGAGACATAAAATCAGGTTACAATATTTACATCTATCACGTACGCATTGTTATTCAAATTGTGTATGACTTGCAGAAATTATGGTCTTCTAAGAGCTATTATAATTGCTCACGCTTTTCCTTTCTTTTGTATAGTCTTTCATTTTAATATCTTTGTTAGTATAATCGTTTCACAATTAAGTTTATAGGATAGTTTTGTTGTCCGTTGATATCGAGTGAATGTCTTCAAGGTTGAATACTTTATGTCCCACTGTTTGTTTTACTTGTAATCGTAATTGTATAGTCAGTTTCGTGCCATAAGTCGATTAGCATGGTTACGATATCAATAACGTAATTTTCTGTTTGAAGGTCAATGATACAAGAAAAGACGTTAAATTAAGTGAAAGTAATAAATGAAACGTTGACAACACATCATTTACGTGTAATGAACTTGATGTAATAAACGAAGAGATATAAACGATACAAATGATAAAGTGAAATGAGATATTGTTGGTGTTGTAAGTGAAGTGGTCAAAGTGGCGAAGTCGGAGTCTAAAGTAGTGCTAGTGGGTGAGGGTGAGGGCGATGGGTGCTGCGGTGGCATGAGGATCGGTGATCTCGGCGGCGTACTGCTGGAAGCGGCGAAGCTGACCAGGTCTTGGTTCTGTCAGAAGCCAGATTACGGGTAAGAACGTTGTGTTACGTAGATACCTATGTATAAGAAATAACAATCCCGATAAGTATGGGGATGAAGAAAATCAGGAATATATACACTTTGCCTTAGCTCGGGTGTGTTTAAACAACTTATATAGAAAGTTTTTATCTTAATTGAATTTTGAATTGAGAAAACCTTTACGTCGTATCTACTAACAATAATGCTTAGAACAATAAACTAAAAAACAGGATAAACAAATGGAATAAAACATGTATAAAACGATTGAGCACAACAATAAATAGAGATGCTTAATATTTGCAAATTCATATACAGCATTCGATTAGTAAATTGATATACCCTCGGGCCGTAATGTAATAGTTACTTAATTCACCAAGTTTTGATTTGTAGTCCCAAACCGAGTGTGACCTAGTTATACCGTATTTAGGTCTTGATTTGATTTGGGTCTACACTTGAATATATTGTGCTTGCTAAGTTTATTGCGATAATTTAGATTGGATCCAAAATTCAATAACCAAACCAAACCGAGGCATATTTTTGCTTTATGAATGTTGAAATGTGTTTAGTTTACTTCACTTTATTCACTTCACGTTCACTTTATTATCAGCGTTATAATAACTGCAACGTAGAAAGGGCTATATTATAGAATATTTTTTAGTTTCAACTGTAGAGCAAATACAAGAGATTCTGATTGTTACACCGCAGCAACTAAAATATAAAAGAAATACAATATTTTTAATTTGAAATCCAGATTGAAAACGTTAAAAACGAAAACCGCAACCTATTTCGTTAAACCAGGCAATCTCGCCCTCACGAACGTGGGCAGTTTAATAACTATTTTTTCAGAAACTGGGTCATTCCTGCAACGAGGTGCATTCAGCTGTATTAATCAAGTCTGCGACTGAATAGATGGCCGCCCCTCCGCGACAATGGGACATCTCCTTTCATTTGACAAATACACTCGAGACGCGAGGCCCTCACGCTTCTGTATTCACACAATCCAACATTATACTCAACAGCGGGGAACACAAAAATATTCATAAAATGTTAACACAATTTTAAATAAACATCCTCGTTAAAATTTTTCATCTAGCATTTTACCTGATAGTGCTCATCTTTTTTTGTTTATACTTATGAAATCCCGGTGACCTGACCTGCTCGGGAATACGTATTCTCATTTGACCCAGAATTGAACTGTAACGAAGTTCATAAAGAGAAATTTAATTTACAAACGGGAACATATGTACTGTTTCACTTAAGGGTGTTCTACAAGGTTGCGTTCTGGCGCCGCTCCAATAAAGGGGAAGGAATTAATTGGCAAGCTTTATCTCTGAAATTATCTGTGCCATAAAAACTTATTGTGGTATCACTCGCAGTGTATTTGCTCAAGAATGACACGAATGTTTCACGCAATAAGGGTTATATTACGATTTATGCCATTGCAAGGTTAAAGCGAAATCTAATTAGGTATTTGACTCGAACGGCGATTTATGTTTATTTCAGTACGTTTTCTAGCGTCGTTTGCGATTTGCATATGGGCATTATGCTCACATTATACCCAAATGTTTCACAATAGTCCGCGTATCTGTTATATTATGAAAGTAATAATAGTGTGGAAAGTTGGTTATATGTATAATTGCCTTGTGTCTGCATTACAATGGTTTTAAGACAGTTTCGCTTTAAAATTTGGTGTTACCCTTTATTTTATTTTCTTTGTGAGTGAATTAATATCTACTATGTATATTATTGTGAGTGATGCAGTGAAAATTAATATAATGTGCATATAGCTGCAGCGTAGCAGATATGTAGAGTAAATGTTTAAAGTGCACAATTTCAATTTGAAAACTAAATGTATGTTATGAGGTAAATAGTTTAGAAAACTTGTATATATTTTGCTCTTATAATATCGTAGTAGTGTATTTATTTGAATATGCATTTATAAAACAAAACCTCAATAAGAAAAAAAAATGTCTTAATCGTATTTATACTGAAAAGAAAATTCCCATTTTTTGCAAATTAATTTTGCCAAAAAATTTTGCCAAAAATCTGCTGGAATAACGTTTGCGAAGTACACAGTATGGCGTCAAAAAACGAGTACGTACATGTCGGTAGAAAACTAAAAAATATCACGAATGGTAAACCGTACGAGTGTTATCGGAACCGTTCCTCTGCACTTCACATTTGATTTAACTTTGAAACTCCGCACTTCAGAATTCATAGGTGTTCGAAAGTTACTGTGGATTTTGCTAGTTCGGATTTTATTAATATTGGCTTCGGGAACAGTCTAGAATTTCAAGTTATAGAGTATAATGGATTTTGAATGGTTGCATTTAACACCGGATTTGTGAAGCCTGTTTATACTGTAGTCCTTTTCCCCCCGGACCTCGATACGGAATAGACGTGCCTCAGATTATTGCCAGTTTGTTTAAAATATTAAATTAAACATTTTAAGTTAAAAAATCCAAGTGAAAAAATAGGAGTGCATAAGTTGTGAGAAGTTATTCGGGCTATCGTCATTAACCTCCTTCTAGCCTGTGCGCCTGGTACCCGGCCGCCACGGTACGTGTTAAACTCCGCCCAATACCCCGCCCATCTGCTGCCTGCGCGTGCGCCGCCCTTGCCGAAGCGAGCCAATCAAGCCCGCCCCGCTGCTTACTGTCTTACCAGTGGTTAGTGATAATTATCCAATAACTTTCTTTGAATGCTGTGCGCCTGGTATCGTGAGAACTTAGTCGGTGAAGTTAACGTTAGTTTATCTATACTAATTGTTTTTGGTACCGAAAATCGAATTATGCAACGTACACCGCCAAAATCATCGGAGGGCGCTTCAAGCGCTTCATCTGTTCCGAGGTCGAAGCGCCAACGGCCAAGCAACTCACCCATACAATATACCGACAAACAGGATGAAATTTTAGCCATGGTCTCGCAGGTTCTATCAGAGATTGCTGAATTGCGCAAGTCAAATTCTGAAATGAAGACTTCTTTAGAGTTTTTGTCACAGCAGTATGATGAATTGTCCGGTAAAATAAAGACCTTGCAAGAGGAAAAGAAATCGGACCGTACTCATATAAAACTACTTGAAACCAAAATTGAAAGCCTTCAACGGAACGCACGGTTGACTTGCGTGGAAATTCGTAACGTTCCCGCTAGCGATAACGAGAAAAAACCCGACTTGCTTCGCATGGTTCAGAGTTTGAACGACAACTTAGAATTCAAAATTGAATCTAGCCAAATACGTGATGTGTATCGTTCGAAATCTAAAACTGAGAATAAACCCATCACTCTCGAATTCAACAACATAATAATCCGTGATCAATTTCTTATGACAGTAAAAAAATACAACAATAGTAATGTGAACAATAGAATAAACTCGTCCTTACTTGGAATACCTGGACCAAAAACTCAGGTATATATTTCGGAAAGTCTGATCCCCCAAACTAAACGATTATACATGAAAACCAAAGAAATGGCTAAACAGATTCACTTCAAGTACTGCTGGACTTCACACGGAAATATTTATTTAAGAAAAAATGATGGATGTCCTCTTATCCGCATAAACACCGACGAAGACTTGGTTAAATTTAAAGCCGATTGACTATATTCTTATATAAACTTTTTAATTCTACTGCAACTATCTATATTAAAACCTAAAATTATGCCACAACCTCGTTACTTTAGAAATATATTTTTAATGATTGTATTTGCATTATTAATATTGTATAACGTATCTTCATTTTTATTATTTAGCATTAACTATATGAAATGTATAATTATGTCTAGTAAATATTTTATGTTATTTGAAATTATTAATGTACTAATTTTAATATTAAGTATTTTGTATAATCTTTCTAAAAATGCCATTTTATATACACATAACACGTTACACTTTACAATTATAATTCACATCAATTTAACAACATATTCACAAAATATACAGGTGCGTGGTTTGTTCTCATTAATTAAAATTATTATAATGAACTATCACACAGTGATTTTTTATACTTTTTATCTATTTAATCATGCAGATCTTGTCATCATGTCTTTATTTTTAATTTATATAATGCGTAACACTATATTTTTTATTGCAAACTATAGGAATTACGTCCTGAATGAGTGGTCTTCTGATTTGGTTTCTTTGAATGTACAATATATTATTATAATACGTCTTAATAACAGATCCAACATATTTTATTTGAACAAATCTAATGGCTAGTACTCACATAATTGATTTAAATTGTGATCTAGATAATTATCATGTCTCTAAAGCCCAAGTTTGCAATACTGAACAACTTGTTGATATTATAGACAAACATAAATGCAAATTCACTGTCCTATCTCAGAATATTCGCAGTATCTCAAGAAACCTTCCTCAACTGGAGATATTTTTAAAGCAGATAATTGTTGATATGGACGTAATTATACTTACAGAGTGTTGGCTGAAACATCTCGCTAGCGTGCCATCATTACCTGGATACAACTCTTATGCCACTCAAAATTGTAAATCGCAAAACGAGGGAGTAGTTGTATACTTACGAAATTCAATAACCGGAAGCTCTGTAGCGGAGAAGATCTTACTTGATGCAAATACTATTCTTATACAAATAAACTCCTGCACTGTAATAATTGCTATATACAGGTCTCCGGCTTGTCGAAGTATTGACAGATTCTTGGAGTCACTAAGTAATCTACTGGTAACGCTTACCTCTTTTAAGAATGTCATACTCATAGGCGATATAAATATTAACATAGCCAATGGGAGCACTGATGCGAGAAAAGATGACTACTTGAATACTATGTCAATGTATGGACTTCTGCCTGCTCATAGGCTACCAACACGTGGCACCAGCTCACTTGATCATGTTATTTTGAAATCTTACCTCCCATGTAATACCATAGTTGTCAATTCTTCAGTCACTGATCATTCTGCTGTTATTCTTTGTGTAGAAAATATAAAAATAAAAAAGAGTAATTCGAAGAAGTTAATGAAAATTAATTATGACAATATCTCGAATGAAATAAAAAACAAAAATTTTCATGATATGCTTCGATTATCAGATGCAAATTTGGCTGCTGATGCTCTTATTCAATATATACAAAATTTAATTCAAGGCAATGTTATATACAAAATGATTTCAAGAAATTATGTTGCCCGGAAACCGTGGATAACACCGGGTCTATTGAGATGCATAAGAAACAGAGACAGGATGCACTTGAAACTGAAACAACATCCCAACAATCAAACTCTACGAATTACTTACTCTCGATATCGAAATTTTTGTACTAATATTTTAAGAAAAGTTAAACATACATATGAAAGATCTGAACTCAACAAATGTAAGAAAAACGATAAACATACCTGGAATCTCATAAAAAAATTTACAAATATGACTCAATCTGAATGTGACAATCGGGAATTAATTAAAAACCAATCTCTAGATGATGTAAATAAATATTTTGCCCATATAGGTAAAGACATGGCTGAAAAGTTAATAAAAAATTCCGTGACGAATGTGACTGTAACTCATAATTTTAATAATCAACCCTGTGAATCTATGGGTCTAAGAGACACGGATATTTATGAAATGACAGATATTTTTAATAGCCTTAAAAGTAATGCTGCTGGTTATGATAATATACCTTCGAATGTATTTAAACTAAATAAAGAGTACCTTGCCCCCGTAATGGTTCATATTTGTAATCTTTCATTGAGAAGTGGAGTATTTCCGGACGCTTTCAAAATTGCTTTGATTCATCCCATTCATAAATCAGGAGATCTTGATCGAGTTGGTAATTATCGGCCAATATCTATTTTGCCTATTATGTCTAAAATCTTAGAGAAAATAATTAACTCAAGACTATCCGAGTTCTTACATAAAACCAATTTCTTTTCATCACATCAATACGGTTTCCTGAGAGGTAAATCTACCAAAGATGCTGTATCTAACTTGACAAATCATATAATTGGGAATCTCGACCGAAAAAGAAATTGCATTGGTATTTTCTTGGACCTGGCAAAAGCCTTCGATACGGTTTCAATACCTATACTCTTAAGGAAACTGGAGCAAGCTGGTGTTCGAGGGCTACCACTGCAATTACTGAGATGCTATCTCACAGGACGTAAACAGGTAGTCAAGATTGGAAGTCAGATAAGTTCCATGCATACTGTGAATTATGGAGTGCCGCAGGGAAGTGTGCTCGGTCCGACGTTATTCCTTGTATACATAAATGAACTTTGCAATCTGAAACTATCTAATGGTCATGTTGTAACATTTGCTGATGACACGGCCATTGTGTTTAGCGGGAATGACTGGTATAGCACAAAAAGATCTGCAGAGGCTGGACTAGCAAAAGTTATGTCATGGTTAAGTGAAAACATATTGACTATCAATCTAGAAAAAACCAAATACTTAACCTTCTCACTGTATAAGTGTTCGCAGCCGAGAGAACTTGAAATAACAGCACATATGTGTGATACATTTAACTATATCCAAAATAACCATTCGTGCCAGTGTAGAAAATTAGAAAGTGCTTCAGCCATAAAATACCTAGGTGTGCACTTGGATAACCAATTAACATGGAAGCATCATATTCAAACTCTGGCTTCACGCACTCGGAAACTTATGGTAATATTTAGGAAGCTTCGAGAAATCGCTGACATTGAGATCTTAAAAAAAGTATATTTTGCCATTTGCCAATCAGTATTGGGCTATTGTATTCAGGTGTGGGGCGGAGCTGCAAAAACTCACATGCTCAAAATTGAAAGAGCGCAACGAGCCGTTCTCAAAGTGATGATGGCTAAGCCAATTTTCTACTCAACTTCAACGCTATACAATGAATGTAAACTTCTCTCTGTCAGAAAACTTTTTATATTAGACTGTATTCTAGACACCCATAACCTATCAGCTCGAAATATAAATCTAACGGAAAAAAGACGCAACTATAAAATCTTCAACTTACCTTTAGTTCATACTGTAGCAGCAAAACGTTGTAAAGCCTATATGGGTCCTTTTCTCTATAACAAAGTTAATAAAATTTTGAATATCCACAACTTGACGTCTTTTAGCCTTAAATATAAAATCACAAACATGCTACTCACCTTATCATATGTGGAAACTGAAGAATTTATAAAATGAACAGATGATTATATTGTGTAAATTGAAATTTAATGTATTTAAGAGATAATCTATATAAAGCCCTCATTTCACGCATACTTATCCATTTAAACTCACGCACAATCTTATACCTATAAACTCAACCACACGCATAAACACACACACACACACACACACACACTAACACACACACACACACACAAACTTTAACACACGTTATAATGCTGGCACTATGTCTTAAAGAGAGGAAAGCGTCGATCGACTATAGCACAGGTCTAGTACCTAGTTTAGTCGATCGTCGTGTCTTTAATTTATTGTGTAACTATTTTATAATGTGTGTATTAATAAACGTTTTTCATTTCATTTCATTTCATTTCATTTTTCATTTCAGTTACATCATCGTATGTGGCACATGGTGTCTGTAGCTTTGATCAGACTTCACGTATGTTTGTTATGTTTGAATTGATGTTTGTATATAAACGAGTCGAGGTCAAATCAGTATGACTTGGAGATGTCTGGTCTAATCAATTTGTACTAGGATCGTTCGATAGTTTAAAGATCTCATTCCAACGACGCGGACGCATGTTCACTCCCCTGTGTTTGTTTACATATATTACAATTAAACGTACATTTGGCAAATCTGCATTATAATAGAAATATATCGAAATATGTATAATCGCGAACATGGAAGATCCTCTTTTAAATACGTGTAAAAACGAGCTTCTTCTATTTATATATAGGTATTTTTTTTCTACCTTTACGTCAACGCTTGAGAAATGTTTGAGTCATTGAGATAATATTACTACGTATGGAGGAGACACCACGAACAAAATCTGTGCGCCATTTTTTTGCTCTAACTAAGTTTTAAAAATTATTATCTAGTTAGGTACTTAACGATGAAAGTTATTACTTTGCACTTTTCCGTATTATTTGTGCAATATCGTAACACACACGAAGGCATGTTTGCGTTTCACTTTAAAACCATTAAAAAATACCGCTCAACATACGTCACATGACGTGAACATAAGTGATGTAGGCGGTGTCGTCTCCATATTAATAATATCTCAATGGTTTGAGTACAGAGATTTTTATCACGCCTCCATAACTTTAAATCCTCTAATAGGATTATTTCTTTTTCCACCTTACACGAGATATGGTTATTCACGGCGAATTTTTCTTCTGTAATATACGAATTAAATTCATATCTGTTATTGTTATATTATGTTTTTTTGCGATTAAGTATCACTAGTATTAATTTCCTTTTCATGTTAAATATTGGATTTTATCTGTCACACAATGGACGTTATTTACTTTCACGTCAAAACAATGTCAATACACAAGTGATGTTAATGCAGATACGGAGAGGTTCAAATTATTGTACCTATCTCTGTTTTCTCGAACTTTCTAAACTGCATCGTGACTATCGCTTAATACTCCTTCGGCGCTTCTTATAAAACCACTATCATTGAAGTCTGAGATTTATGATGCAAATACTTAACAAAATATAATATCTAGTATAGTTAGTCTTCGTTCCATTTTTCAGATCCTATTCAGATTATCTCTTGAAGCATTAGCAATAAATCAATAAGAATTAGCGTCTTAAAATTTTCTTGCTTCAAATTTTGTAATGAAATTTACGCCATAAAAGTTAAGAAATTATTAAGATAAGAGATAAAGTTGACCAATATTGCTCAAGTCAGTTCCTCTTTACGACACGACACCATAATATATTTTGAGTCTTTTTCTCTCAATTGTCTCCACCTACAATTGTACGAACATCGTAAAGTTAGGAGTTATGACCTTGTTTGTGACATTTACGTATGGAATTTACAATCGGTGTATTTCCTAGGTATTAGTTATTGCAGTTTTCTGGCCGATCGCCAAGTACCTAGAGATATGTCTCAAAACATCACGAATAAACTGGTTTTTATGGAACTAATACTATAAAAGGAATAGAAAAGCTTTTACACGGACGATAAAATAAGTTATGGCATTCTTCGTTTTAATTTACTTGTTTTAGGGTAGTGATTTATGGCGTCGTTATGTTGATCGGAGAGTAATGTGCGACATTTATTTGGGAGACTTTATTTCAAGAATATAATTAAAGAAACGGGAAACAAAGTGGGGAATATTCTGTGGGAATATTCTTGTTGAGATTTCGTTAACGTGAAAGATCGTTCTCGGTTTGCATCAAGCATTTAATACTTATCTTGAAACGAAAATAACATACTTTGTTGGTGCATCTTAAGATGGTATATCTCAAAACATCTACAGATAAGATCAAATGTTGATGAATAATGTTATGCTTGAATCATGCTGATAAGCTTTATTTTTACTCGTTGAATCGTTTAATTTTAGCTCTGATCAATGTTTTGACTCTTCTATAAATAAAAGTCTTTCTCGGTATAAATACATTTACAAAAGAAGACCTTTGCCATAATCAACATATTTAAAATAGGCTTTATTTAAGTCAATATAATATAGTCGTAGACGAAGACTTTAGCATTTGCAAAGTATATCATAGCCCAGTTTTTCAGTGTCTAGTGGTTAGTTATTGATGTGTGAAATGAAGTCATAACTGTTTCCAGCAATTTTATAGTACTGAGTTTTGTTATAGTATTGGGTATTAATTATTCATGGTTTGGCGTAAACAACGGAAAAGTTACTGTAAAATTTGTACGCTCCACTGGTCCAGGTGTATGAGATGTAGATCATTATAATGTCCAGTTATATGGTCTAGTGTATGCATGTATGCATGCACATAGATTGATTATAGCCTAGATTATTTTGTAACTGCACGTGTCTGTGTTGTTCATGAATTATATTGTCTTCAATATTTTCTTCTACTACATGAACTGATTAGAGTGCGTTCCTTTTGGTAGAATAACCAAAATTTATTGTGGAATAACAAATCTGCAAGTGGCAAGTACGTATTTCCTTTTCTATATTCCTTCCTATTTACATTATAATATTAGTGCAAAGTGAAAGAACATAACATTTTTCTTTCTACATATTATTATTCGTAGGTATTTATTACCGTAAAAGGTATGACATATTTTTGGACCATTTCATTAAATGAAGGTGCTCTCATTTCAACCCGCATGTTTTGTGTGTCAGCGTGTGTTTTTATTTTTATTTTTACGCATGGGTTGGTATTATTGATAGGGATTTTTCCTATTGCTAAAATGCTAACCCAAGCAAAGACATATTGCACTTTAATAATTGAGCATTATGAAATAATTCCTCAATATACACTTCCTAGTCTTTTCAACATAAATATATCTTACTCAGAATTCACGTATAAACAGAATTACATTCTCAAATCGCATAGATTTCAGCATTGCATTGAACTGAATACTTTAATACTGTGTATTTTTCCCTCCTTATCCGAGGGTCCGTGAGAGCGTCCCAGATGTCTTCTGCAAATATTGACTCCTATAGTACCTACCTAGTAGATACGTACGTTTGGAAATATCTCGAAATGTTGATAAGATTTGATGAGATATCTCGAGGGCTTCCTGATAGTGACACTGGTTTTTTGTTGTTTTGAATATGGTGCTATAGATTTGTTAACTTTGTTAAGTGTAGGAATTAATTACAGGTGGCAAATGGTAAAACTATGTTATTTCGATTCAAAAGTGCTTCTAGATTCTAGAACAAGTCTAATTGAATAAATGAATGTTTGAGTTTGAGTTTAATGATGTTCGTTGTAGGAATTTTGTGTGGCCTTAAATTTGGAATTTTAGAAGAAGAATGGTAGGACATTATATTATAAACTAGCTGTGCCCGCGACTTCGTCCGCGTGGAATAGTGACTGCATAGTAGTTACTACTTAACACACAATTATTGAGTAAACACGTCTTGAAACACGTACATACAACTATATCATATACAACTAAATTATAAGTACTTACACATTATTATAAAGTTAAGAAATAAAATAAATAATAACACAAAAGAACTGTTAGTAAAATTTATTACTAAACTGAGCTATAAAACTTAGGTACAGAAGAGTTCAAAATTTCCAGGATGTGGTTATTCTCCCGCTCCCATATTCCTTCTACTTTCACAGACTTTCAACTTTTCCCTTTCACCCCTAGTAAATAGCAGAACCGATTTTGATCTAAACCATGTCTAATCATACCTATATATTATGTACATGTCATATCCTTTCGTTTGGTACTCCATTTGGATTATTTATCCCCACTATCACCCCTAAGGTGCCCTATATGTAATAAACAGATTAACCAATTTTGATACAACATGACTAATTGTAATTCACACGTCATTTGATATGCCGCTTGATTATATTATTATTTGACCACATTCGATTATTCATTCCCACTTTTACCGCTATAAATCAATAAATGGATGAACCGATTTTGATTATATATGCCTCATCATACTTCTCACGTCAGGTCATGCCCTTTCATTTGATATGCCACTTGGGTATATTATTTGACAACTTTTATTCCCACTTTTATACCTATATCCAATAAATGGATGAACCAATTTTGATAAAATATGTCTTATTGTACTTTACACGTCATGTCTTTCATTAGATACGTCACTTGAGTATATTTGATAAAATTCATTTACTTATTCCCACTTTTACCCCTATATCAAATAAATGGATGAACCGATTTTGATAAAATTTGACTAATTGTTTCTGACATGTCGTCTATTTTCATTTGATATATCACTTGGGTATAACCTACATTAACAACCTACATTAACAACTAACATTCGTTTTTTTCATTCCCACTTACCCCTATATAATATAATAAACAACTAATGTAACAAAAAAACGCATCTAATTCGTATTACCCGTTAGCGAGCTACGGTGGCACAGACAGACACGCAATACACACATAGCGGTCATAACACCCCTCTTTTTGCGTCGGGGGTTAAAAATATAATACCTACGACATAATTTCAAAGACCTTTTATATAGAAAATTTACCTAGAAGTAACCATAATGCTATTTGTGCAGGTTTTAGACTTATGAGCAAAAATCTAAATAAAGGTCCTTTGACCCCCCCTACTACGCCCTCAGCATAACCACCCCCCCACGCTTGGGGACTTTCGATATGATCATCTGGACATATCAAGGAATAACTTTAGCGTATAATTTACGTAATAAAGTAATTCATGTATAGAATGCCTTAGCAAATGTTCGCTGTGATTACTTAAATGGTCATAACTTTTTTATTTATGAACCGATTGACATGAAATAAACACTAAATGTTAAATGAAGCTTACCACAATATATTAGTGAAAACCGCATCTAAATCGGATAAGCCGTTTCTGAGATTAGCGTGTTCAAACATACAGACAAACAGACAAACAGACAAACAGACAAACAGACAAACCGACAAACAGACAAAAATTTTTTTAACAACAGTTTTGGGTTTGGGATCGATTTAGTAATAACCCCTGCTAATTTTTTTTTACATATTTTCATTGTACAGACACCACTTTTCTAGAATTTTATTATATGTATTGATTGATGATAATGTTAGATTAGATTAGATTTAATAAGAATACAATTTGATAGGAAATTTTTTTTTTATACTTTCGCAGAAAAAGAATGAAATAAAATTGTTGAATTTATACGCCATTTACTATCAAATATAACTAAAGTGAATATTTCAAATGAAATGAAAATAATAAATTTTTCCAGCTTTCATGCGACGTTTAATAAATCCGAATTTTATTGGGCTATTTTTCAAAAGCTAGCGCTGTATTTAGTTGAGTAAATAAAATGGTGACTATGAAGTTTGAGCTAGTTATTTTTTACAAAGGGCTTAATAGAAATACTGGCACTTTATTCGATAATAGTAGGATGTTCTTCCGCTGTGAAGTGAATTGTATTTTTAAATAAATGAAAGTTTTTTCTTATTCGCAGGACTTTTTTTGTAAACTACGTAAATATATCTAAGTGATAAGAGCGTCTTGACTGTGTCTATAGTAATTATTTACTTATAACTATAGATAATATTTTTGCCTTTATGCCAACCCAATATTAATTAATATAAACTTTATATATACTTATTGGAATGTAAATCACAAGCAATAATTTATTAAAATACCCTTAATCGTTTTAAAATTCCCAACAACGTTTTGCTTGTTTTCGAATTAAGCAAATAAGCCTTATTTAATAGAGCATTAAGTAATTAGCTTACGAATTAGTAGCGTCGCCGTCTGAATTAATTCGACGACCTTTGACGATAAAACAAACAAAATTATTGTAATGTTAATTATATTTATTGTTTATAAGGATTGAATAATTAAGTTGATTTATTTTACATCTTTAATGTTAGGCTCCATTCAAGGTTATTTCTATTGTATATTTTCTACTGCATTAAGATTTATATAGATTATCATGTTTATGATATAATTTTATCAATTATTTACGCAATTGTGGAATGTCATTTTAATTCATGTTTTTCAATTAATTGTTATCGGTTATCGGCACTAGAAATTGAATTAGAGGATTAGTTTTGTGATAATTTTTTTTTTAATTATGATTACAAACATTAGTGTCTTCAATAATATTCAAAGAATGTAACGTGTATTATGTGTTACGTTAATTTAAAAATATAAACTTCATTGATAATTAATTCACCTTTAGTTTAAAAACCGTCTAAAATAGGATGTACGAACACGACAATTTTTTATGAAATATAATTTCTTCAAAATAATAATATGAACTAAAGTTTAATTTTATATCCTTGTCTTTGACCTCCCGATCATTTGACATTTCAATGTTATTACGCCGTGACATTATATTTTCTGTCATTTATCATGTAACTTTTGGACGTATTTAAATTGTTCTTTTTTATGGTCCAATGGACCAAGGTTCCATCAATTTGATCCTTTTAGACGATATTTTATTCAATGTGCAATAGACCCGAAACGCGATCAACCAAGAAGATGCCTAGAAAGATTTCTAATGTATCTAGTTTTGTATTAAATCAAATGATTAGTTTATTCAGACGATTGGTTATAGCTAACACGGTATAAAAGTACCTATGTAGGAAACAAAAGATTTCTAGTGTTGTATAGTCTTCATAGAGCTATACAATTCTCTTGTTCCCTCTGTAAGTTTAAGAGTCTTCTAAAAGCACATCTTGTAATTTTTAATACTATGAACATTTCTTTGTTTTAAATGATACTAGAACGGTCATGTTTAGATGGGGTGGAACGAACTCTGTGATTATGAAAAGAACGTTTATTAGCAACTTTTCATATTTTACTACGTTGCCGTCTCTTGAACTAGATGTGATTGTTATTTGTTTCTCAGAAGACATTACCTAAAATGGTCATACATAATTTATTATGTACTGAAAAAATACAATTCTTTATTACTCATAATTAATCGATAAAAAGTATTTATTACAACATGATTTCGGTCTCAAACTTATTCTTCTCTTTAAGATTTTAATTACATGATTTCGTATTCTTATTACACTCATTAACCGTGATGTTCTATTGTTGCAGCTTCTCTCAAAAAGTCGATGAGGAGGAGAACAGCAGCGGCGTGACGCTGCACCCACCAGACGGGTTCTACTCGCACCAGCACAGCATACACAGCGGCCACCATGGCCACCATGCGGAGCCGGACCGCGGGTACATGGACGGCAACCGGTACGTCACGGCGGTGCATCGCCCCATGCCCGGTGAGTTGGTTTGTGGTCACATCGCTTGTGACGCGCGATGTGCAGACGCAGTTATGATATTTCGACCACCTTTTTCAATAAACACAGCCGTTCTTCTGGCGCAGAACAAACGACACACTTAAATAGAATATTATTTGATTTTCTCACTATTATAACGTATTAGGTGTTATTAGTTTTAGTCAAATTTACCTCATACACAAGTTAAACTAAGAATTTTGAACTTTTACACTTAACACAATGGAATAAAAAAAATTATAAAATTAACATTAAAAATAAGTGAGCATTTTTATGTTTACTAAATGAACAGAAGTTGTTTGCAACTAAATATTTTCTTCAAATAAGTGTGAATAAAAACTTTAACCACACAAGATAAAGCGTGTGGTTATACACATTATAATGTTGCTCACAATTTTATGTCACGTACACGTATCACGTGACTGGCAAGTTAGGAGTAATTAATGGTGTACTGTAATTATGTCGGTGTATGAAGAAAATTGAAAAGCCGCTGGTGGCCTTGTGAACGTGTGAAGCGACAGGAAACAATTTATTTCTAATAAAGGGTAAATTGTTTCGGTGCCAATTTTTGCACACGACTATTAATACAAAAATAGTAATTCATTAAGTTAAGAAAACAGTTTTATTTTTATCTTTCCACACATGGATGAAAAGCGTTTTAATTTTCAATAAAAAAAATCGGCAAAAAAAACCAGCTGTCTGTGAATTCTGTGATGTTAAATGATGATTAATAATTATTAGTAATAACACGCGAGGCCGGGTTAAATATTAGTTTGAATGTAATAAGAATGTACTGCGATTCTACACAGCTACCTAATTGATGTAGTTAGTTGATAACAAATCGCAGCAAGTCAACGACTTTTTATTATTACAATAGCAAAGTGAGGGTAGTTGGGTCGAACGTCGTATAAACAACGTCCGAGCGCCCCTAGGCACGATTCGTACGATTTTTTTTTTTAATAATAATAATCTCTATTACAATTCCAGCCTTAAACCACTCCAACTCGTCATGCTCCTCCGCGTCCAACGCGTCCACCGGTGCGGGGCTCTGCGCGGGCGCAGCGGAGCCGGCGCCGCCGCTGTACATCGCAGCACCGCCAGAGGGGTTCGGCCTCGCTGTGCACACGAACAGGTGGGCATTTTCACAAAAATGTACCCCCTCCTTGAAAAATATATTTTTTTTGATAGTATTATATTTTAAACTTTTTTTGGTCTCTTTAAAACGGAAATTCAATATACTTCAAGAAAACATATAATATGATGGGTTTAAAATGAGAAAACTGTAAAAATAATAGGACACAATGGAAAGTCTCGCAATTTTATATCAGTTGTGTGACTATATTCAGTAGCTGGAAAAACAGTGCAAAATATAAGAATTTTTAGATATTGTTTATTTATTAACTTAAAATCGTTATTTTGTATATTTTAAACACTCACTATTCCCAACTTTTGGATCTAAGCTAATTAAAAAAAACAATAGTATATTCAGTATTGTGACTCTGGTACTTCAACTGTCATTATTATCTTTACATTTAAAATGTTAGATACTTTTTTAGAGAAAAGGCAACAAATATTACACTTATGTATTATTCTCCATTAAAGAGACTGATTTGAAGGGCATTAAATGTAAAATCTACTGAAATATTTAAAAAATTCAGCTCCGTAATATAGGGACAGTCACACAACCGAATACCTAAAAAGGGAAAGGGTGCGTTTACATGGCGAAAAAAAAGTACGCAGGCACACATAATAAATATAATTATAAACTTAACTTAACTTCAAACTAAATTATCACAATCAGTTCGGGCTTAAGCCATCACATTATTATTATTTATCTAAAGGGTAAATTACTATCAAGATTCAAGAATAAGAAGTCTCTTTTATGTTTTATATTGGCACTAATCAAATTAATCAGTCGATAATCAGTCTTCGTGATTCGTTTATTATTAACCTTAAATAATCTCAATCACCATATTTGATAAAAAAAATCTTGTTTCAGTGGACGCTGCAAACACGAAGGTTAATCTGTAAATAAAAAAAAAACCAATGAAAAATATCGTGAAAAAAATTAATTTTTGTTCCATTATTATCTTTCGTTGTTATACAAGGCACATTGTCTAGATTCTTAGTTCTGCTGGCTTATTTTGTTTCTTTTTCTGCATAATGCTTCTTTTTTTTTTCCTCAAAAAAAAATTTTACTTCCTCATGCAAAATGATCAATCAGCTGTTGCGATTTGTATGGGGAAATAATTTTTATTTTTGAAATCTACTTTTTGCCGTAGTTTCCTACTCAGTCAAAAATGTCTTAGAAAAATATTTTTATAGCTCAAGAAAATCGCCATGTAAACATTGCTTTATGTGTTCAGGCATGTTGTGACTTTTCGTTCAGCGTATATGTGACCGCTCAAATAGTCACACAGCGGAAGTCACATTTGATAATCCTCTAGTAATAAAAACGGTTTAAAATATAACCACAACACTTATATTCATCAAAACTTTTGATCAACTTACATATAAAAACATTTAAAACAAAATTAACTAAATACTACAAGATAAATAGATAGAAATAAGCCAAAATATGGTCACATACCTGAATGAAGAATTTGGTCCCTGCGGCTTGCAAACACGCGTGAACTCCTTCTAAGCAGTTTTTTGACCCTGACGGCTTCTAACCTGATAAGTTGCATAGCAGTAGCTATGGTGTTGACAGTAATGCAAAATTAATTGAACCACAGTAATTTTCTTTTTAGAAAATCGGTGACACAACTGAATGTTCCGGGAAGGACAATTTTTTTGATTTTCTTTTTTATTTTTTTATCTTTTATTTTGTTATATAAGGTTATTATATTTTAACTATTATCACAGTAACTGATTATCCTGGACCAAATAAAACCTTAAAAGATGGTACCTTTCTTACAAAAAAGTTAAGAAATAATGTAATAAACGCGTAAGAGTAAGCAGGGGACAGCGTAAAATTACCCATTTTTCGATTGTTATTTATAATTAACTTAACTTTATTTTAGATTTTGTCATAGTTTTTGTTAAAAAAACAAAATATTGTATACGTATAATCACTTTGATAACATATATAAATAATTCTGGCAACTACTTCATTATATAGAATTTAATGAATTCGAGGGACAGTTGAAAATCAGGGGGGTATACATTTTTGTGAAAATGCCCAGGTACGTTCGAGAACGTTCTAGAAGCTTCTGGAACGTTCTAGAATGTTCTAGAAGGTTCTGTGTGAAGAGTTATAGTTGGAGATAGAGATGTAGTTATGTATGGATGTAGTTGAAAGGATAGTGAAAGATTATGATGTTTTAAGTTTGTAGCATATTATTTAACAGGCTATCGGGAAAGGTACGGTCTAGAATTTACTAGAGAATGTTAGAGAATGTAGTATACAAATAGTACTGAATGTTTTAATGTTAATAGAAGTACATTTTTTATAGAGACAATCAAACATTAGGATATAGGAGTACATTTTTATTATTTATAAAATATGAGTGGTTTGCCGAGTGTTTATTTACATTATTTAAGCCATGCGGAATCCAATTATGGATAAAAACACGTGTAAACAATGGGAACAATAAGTGAAAAAGATACAGAAATACACACATATTTGAGTCGAGATAAAAGTTTACAAATGAATTCCTTCCATAGGCGAGGCACAGACGTTGGGATCATTGGCAGTACGGGAATAACGCAAAAAGATACAAGTTTACCCCAAAAAAGGGGAAAACTGACACGAGGGTATGTCCACAGCTCAGGAATGCCTAGCCTTGTGGCCTTAACTATCCTAGACATAATTCCGATCGTAGATCTTACACGCAATTATAAACCAGCAAATTCATTACCTAATGACCCGTTACCATACTGACAAACAATTCGTTTTACTTACGTATTCGATTTTGACATTACTTTAATAAAGTTTTGTCAAAATCTGAACATTCGTAAGGAAAAGGAATCGTTGAAAGTATAGAAACGGGTTCAATTAACTCCTTCTTGTGTTCGTGTCTTTAACCTACGCATGGTTTGTAATAGAATCTGTCACATATCCATTAGAATCTGTGCAAATTAATAGGATCCTTTCTCATTCACTTACAATAAACTGTAACCATGGCATGACTTCTAACATTACTTAACAACTGATAGACACATCGGCTTAATTCAGTAATTCATCGATTATTATAATCTGATTAAAATTCACAGTTATCTATGAAAACTCTTCTTTCGTATTGTAGTTTGGCTACGTATGTAATTATCATACTATGAAAAATACTATAGCTATAAAATTCAACAATCTTGCATAAATTGTACCATAAAATAGGCACTTGGAGTAAGTTTCTACTGATTGCTATCGAAGAATTACATCACTATATTGCAAATAAACAAGCTAAAAACATTTGATCATTATATTAACCATAAAAGGAAAATTATATACGAAGAATTACATAATTTCTTTGCCAATTAAAAGATAAAGAATTTTATTATGTTTACTGCTATAATATAAATTAAAGTCGCTATAAAAATTAAAAAGAAAAGCTAGAAGCCCAAGGCTATTTTATGACTACTATAATATATAATTCAATATATCAAAGCCGCTACTAAACTAAGTAAAAAAACTACCTGATATCTCATGATCCTACCTCATACATATAAACAAATATTCCCCTACATATCACACATCCAAAAAATCTCTTTCCTAAATCATACCAACCATTGCAGCCGTTATGAAATGTCGCAAGATCTACTGGACAAGCAAGTTGAAATCCTAGAGAGACGGTACGGAGGTTTGCGCGCTCGTCGTGCGGCCGTCACCATACAAAGGGCGTTCCGACGTCGGCAACTGCTAAAGAAGTTTAGCGCCATTACTGCTATGGCCAAGGCGGCTGATTCCAATGCAAGGCGGATGCAGGATGGCGAGCATTTGATGGTTAATGGTAAGTTACTATAGAAGTTGGAGGTGTCGTAAAGCCATCCGAACTATTTCATGTATCAAAATGTAACAGCAATATGATTCTATCCATCCACACAAACCTTAGTAAGACTTTTGTGGCAAAATGTAACGGTGGCTCATAACTTGTTTTATGATGGACAATAGTGAAGATAAATTTAATGTTATTTTCACAATTATAAGATGTGTATGATTAAAGAATACGTGCATTGTACACGATTAGATTCTGCTTCATTCAGTTAAAGGTAAAATAACTGAGAAAACTTTTATTATGAAATGTCCAATATAGAACAACAAACTTTGCAATCTTGTTTCACTACACAAGAACAACTTCTATCCTTTTATAGTTTATTAGAACGATATTATCTTAATGACATATATTAAAAGCTAAACTAACTATAAAAATTGTATCCATAAACAGGTAACGACATCTACGCCAACACGATGCTACAAAAGAGTCCGGCTGGATCGGAAAAGATGCTGGCTCTCACCAGACCGATGCGGTCCATGTCGCTTAGAGAGCGCCATGATGTTGATATGGGGTGAGATTTATATTATTTAACATTTTTATCAATAACATGATAGATAATAAAATTTAAAAGAGGGAGGGAAAAGAGGGTAGATATCAAACTAACAATTTTTGTTGTGTGAAGACTTAACAAACCTTTTTTTAATATAATAATATAATGATATGAGTCAATTATAAACTTTAATTAATTTATAAGATGATGTTTACAATTCTAATCATATAAATCGCTCACCAAAACATGAAAAATGTTCAAAATAGTGCGAGAATATTTGTTTAGAAGTAATGTTGTATTCAAAACGAAGATAATTCATTTTTGAAATATTCTATGAAATATTCAAAGAAAATTCAAATGAAATATTTATTCGTTCATTCCTCAAATCTTTTTAAATGAACGAAAAATGTAATTTCCACACACAAAAGCGCCATACAAAGTCAAGTCTTATGCATTATGAAGCTGAGGGTAATGCATTTTAAAGTTAAGATCTAGTTAACAATACAGTTAAGATCTAGTGCATAATGTAGTTCGACTAAATTCATTAGAACTGAAGCTTTATGACCTACTTTAAACTTACTGACGTTAGGTACAATTAATTGTCAATATTATATTCATAAAGAACTAATTGTGTCCTGTTATTCCCGTGGACAAAAACATAGACGCTATCACTTTTTCACTTTTAACACACTTATTAACAGGGGATGATTTAAAAAAAGCCTGCTTTTAATATAGGGCCAACTTTAATTCAAATTTTCATACAAATCGTGATAGAAAACATCATGCAATGTAATTTGCAAAATCAAAAAGATCAACAAACTTAGTCAGCGATATACATATTATGTCCGTCCGTATGTGAAAATAGGAGCAAAATGAACCTCATAAAAGTCTAGAGCAGAATTTATATAGCTAATAATAATTAATAGTATTGTAGTTAATAACAAATTATACATAATTCCAGAAACCAAAACGACGTAGACGCGATGGTGGCCCGCGTCCAACAATCCGCGCACCAAATACACATGATCGCGAGTGAGATACCCCATCACAGGGGGGACGCTGATAGTGGGGTAAGTTACTTTATTATACTTGTTGTAATAGGCAAATATTATAATCTGTATTTTGGTTATTGTATAGTCTGTATGGTATCACTGTAAACTGCAATTGTCTTTGCCCTCCTCCTGTCTCTGTGGTTCGTGGTGTAATGTCGTGTGCGCACAATGTAGTTTGTAATAAAGTATTATAAAAATAAAGATAATTTATCAGCATCCACAAGTTGTGTTTCAATATACAATTATTTCAACAATACTAGCTTTCAAATTAAATAGCGGTAGAACATTGTACGTTCCGATGCGCAGAAAACAATTTTAGTTAAACACACATGTTAATCATTTTAAGGTTATATAACAGCTAACTTCCGAACCGCCATTAAGTTTGAATCGAACTGTTAGCTTTCAACGTCAACAAAGTATACACTGCAACCTGAAAATAAAACGAAATGTATTTATTGCATCAGAAATATAAACATACACGCCAACAATTAAAAAGGCGGCCTTATCGCAAAGTAGTGATCTACCTAAACTAATCCTGCCTTGAGATCCACGCTATCCATTGGTAAAAACAGAGTAGAAATCGGTGCAGTAATACATAGGTTATCGCGAACACAGATAAGTGTTGTAATTTAGGTCAACCAATATGTATTTAATAAGTATCGAGTATGTTAAAATTAAGTATTGCAATTTACTCAATTTTATGTTATTGTTTCAAACGTTTTTTTATCTAATTGCAAAATGTCACATCTCGCATTGTTTATTCTATGAATATAGCAAGCGTCGTGCATTGACCAATCAGAACACGTGACGTCACAAGCTAGCCAATAAATGACGTTCCCGCGTTCCTATCTATTTGGCCAATAGCTAGCTAGTTTTGATAGTGTATATTTTTGCGTGGGAAAAACGATCCATACTTGTCACAACGTTTTTTTTCATAATTACGGTTCTTGACGTATGTGTGTTGATTTGCAATTTATTACTCTGTTGTTTGTTTAATAATTAAATGTCTTCTTTAATTCCACGTATAACCTCATGTTCTACACAGTTATAATGTTCTATTAAAAAGTAAAAGATTAACAGACACTGAGTTTAAAATTAACGGTAGAAATCGGCAATAGCTACAGTTTTGTATAAAACATTAAATTCAATTATAATTATTTAGAGTTCTAATTATCTACAATAAAATACACAATGGCTCTCTCACGTTAAGCTACGCGGATGTTATCTACGAAATTTTCAAATATTTGTACACTTAATTATCGTATCGTACAAAAACCTAATCTTTACATTGCGAAACTGTTTCACACGACATTAGTCCTTATTACATCCGTATAAGGATTAAAATAGCGTGAAGTGTTTGTTTCATTAATTTGCCTATCATGATACAATGTTAAAAATTATCAGTGATTCTTCTAATGTGAAACAGTTCTAACGTCCAGTAAATACTGGTAAATAAAGCTTAAATAAGCTAAATAATGGAACGGTATAAAAGTAAAATGTTGGTGAAGAGATTTGTGAAGAAAAGGCACTTTTGGTTCATGAATCGTGTGATAAGAATACGGTGTTGTGATAATAAGTGTAATTATGATGTATGTAAATTATTTTAGTTTTTTGAATAATAAGTAAAAATAGCAATACATATTAACTTTGTTATTTATAGCAGTGACGTGAGTTTTATTATGTACCTAGTAGATAATGTTAGTCGATGAGAATTTTATATAAATTATTTTGGGGTTTTAATAAAAATAAAATAAATTATGGGATATCTGATATCATTGGTCACATAGACACTAAAGGATTATGAATAAAGTATCCCGGTTTATTTCAGTAAATACACTAAACAATGTAAAACAGATATTAAAATTGATATCTAACTTAACTAAACATATCTTACTGATATATTATGTTTATAATGTAACTAGCTGTGCCGCGCGCTATTTCACCCGCGTGGCTCCGCTCCTGTTGGTCTTAGCGTGATGATATATAGCCTTCCTCGATACATGGGCTATCTAACACCGAAAGAATTTTTCAAATCGGACCAGTAGTTCTTGAGATTAGCGCGTTCAAACAAACAAACTCTTCAGCTTTATAATATTAGTATAGATAATCAGGGATACCAATAAGTAAGACAAAAACAATTCTTAATGCATGTTCTTATTTCTTTACTTTTTATTAAAGAAAAATCATTTGAAAATAATAATAGGGGTAAATAATACGTTTTGAAGGAATTTACTTACAAACCCAACTGACACCAGCATTTTATTTGTACATATTATAGATAAGAAACACTATTGAAATTGTGATAAGCATCTCCTCTCTCCCCTATTTAATTAAAATTAGGTTACTTGAACAATAATGTGATAAAACAAAATAACAAGCAAAAAACTGAATACAAACTGAATTAACGTTTTATATATAAATGAAATAATAACTATTAAAAAAAAAACAGTTATTCATCCATGCTGCTTCAATTACAATATTATATGTATATACATTTACATATAAAGTAAATAATGTATATAATTTTGAGATTTTGCTCGTACCGTGGGAAATATAAGTAAACAAACGAGACATAATACAATATTTCTATAATATTATAATCAATTTAGACTAATTACTCATTAATTTAATATTTTAGAATGCAATGTATTGCATTTTTAACTAATGATAATCATTCAGGTTTTAAGTAATTGACATATTTTACATTCCAATGTTGAAACAAAAAATCGTGTTGTCTTTAAATTTTGATTCGTTTGTTATTAATTATTTAGAGGAGAATTAAGTTTTAATTTATAATCATTGATCATAAATACAAACTTTATTCTGATCTTCATTTGATTTGTAATAAAAAAGAGCGTGTGTGCCGAGCACACGTGTCAGAAGTGAAATTTCTTTGGCAAGATTCATAGATACCAAAATCTTTGCCTTACTCCATGACGTAACGGTATCGCCTAAAGAAGTTTCACTTCAAAAAATAATAATTAAACACCAAAAATATAAAATAATCACTTACAGGGATACTTCTAAAATCATACCGCTACTTATTTACTCACACTAACCTTATTATATACGTCAACTAAATAAACACGATAAGATTGTAATGATATTTGTTCGTTTCAGGTGTGCAGTTGCTCTGTGAGCGGCTCGGTGACTAATATATCGACGTCATCATCACATAATGAATCTCTACATAACCACCAATTACTAAATAATTCAGGTAATTATTAACGAAAAACTCACAGGGAACTTGTGTATGAAAATGGAATGATCATCTGTAAAAAAAAAAATATTTTACTCATCGTATTTAGATAAGTCAAAGTTAAAAAGTAGAGCCAAACAAAAAACATATTTTTGACTTCGATCAAGAATACATCCAATCAATAATTTTAAACTACCCAAAAAATTACTCATCATTTTCATAAATACATACTTATATATTCTAAATCGTAACATTTATATCAATGTCTTCGATCCAGAAATCAAACATTAGTATAAGCCACTTCACCTAACCTTTTTTTTGAATATCCTTTTACAGGCCCCATATACGGGAACCTCCTATCATCAGGGGGCAAGCCTCTATCCTCACCTACAGCCCGACAGCAGCAGCAGCTGGCGGCGATACAGGCGGCCAACGCGAGGCGGTTTCCGCCAGAAGTGCCCAAACGGACCAGCAGTATTACCCTCAAGTGAGTATTAGTAGTACCTAGGAGTTATGAATGAATGGACACCCTATTGGACATAATTTAAAGCTGAATAATTAGTATGATTGAATATATATTAGGATTTTAAGGAAATTGGGTTCTAATTCGAACCATACGCGAAAAAGAGAAAAAATAAACATAAATTAATAATAGGAATGTTTGATGGATTTATTCAGCTAACTTCGAGCAACACTATACCGAAAATGGTGTGTGTAAAATTGAAACTTCAGTGTCACGTCATACATCACGTCAACCGGCATATTTATTTTAATGAATATAATGTGCTGTTAATCATATACATATTTGAAAAAAAAAATGTTGTGTGGTTTTATGAAACCAGGGTAAAAGTGAAACTTAGGCACAAAATTATCGTATTTGTACGATAATGACTCCGAACACTGCTTTATACCTACTCGGCAGCCGACCGTCACGCGACATGCGCTACACAGACCAAAAAGTTTGAGACGATGTAATAAAAGTTTCACTTTAAAAAAAAAACACGATTGTGAACATGCCCAGTTGCCACATCCCTATCTCATTCATGCATGTTTATAATTGTATTCAAAAGTCAACTCTATCTCCAGTGCGGAGAGTCCAGTATCGCTCCGGCGGGCGGAGTGCGGCGCGGTGGTGCGCGGCGGGTCGATGTCCTCCGTGCAGTCCTCTTCGTCGAGTTCTTCACAGGAGCATAGGCACCACTATCATCAGCCGTATCAGCCACGGCATCAGGTGAATAATGAATAATTCATTATGGAACTTAAAGAATTTTGATTGAAAAAAAAATTGTTATTAGGATCATAAGTGGGATGGAATAATAGGTTTTATAGATGTTACAGTTTAGATTTTATTTAAGACATGATAAAGTGAAATTTGTAGTGTTGTTAAAATAAATGTTAATTTTTATGAAAAAGGTCACGCTTTGACGAATCATTTTTAAACTTTTGCTACTTTAGATTTTTTTTCACAGATTACGTTTTAAATATCTAGAAATACAGACTAGTGGTCGGTCATTGGTCGAAAATTTTCACAACCAAAAATAAAAAACTATATGTTCTACGTATACGTTACTTGCAGGAGCCGCACATACACCTGGCGGAGCAGCAGTACCAACACGCACGCACCGCGTCCGGCTCGCTGTACGAGGGCGAGCGCTACGCGGTGTGGAAGCGGCAGGACGCGCCGCCGTACTGCGACGCGCCGCCCGCCGCCTGCTGCCGCCCCGCGCACGACCAGCCGCCGCTCAAGGTGCGTGTGTGTGTAGCTGGGGGCAGCAGTGCAGCAAAACATTAATAAATAAACGTGTCCTCGTGTAGAAAACAACAAAAAAACGATCTACAACTCCCGATCCGGTCGATTCTCCCGGCATTTTTTGCCAAGAACAACATCGTTGTGGAATGAATAATTACCATCTGAGGTGTTTCCAAGCGTCTCTTCGACAAGGAAATCTTCAAAAAAAGGACAAAACTTAACTTTATCTTAAAGGCCGGAAACACATTCGCGGTGCCCCTGACAACGCGAATGCTAAAGGGCGACGGGCACTACTTTCCATCAGGTGAGTCACCTGCCTGCCTGCCTGCTAGCTTGCTCGCTCAACTATAAAAAAAACTGCTCAAGTCGATTAACGCACGTGGTGTCAACTCCACAACGCACACATCTCGTCACAAGTTCAATGGTATGATCAGAGCTCAAGTCTCTATAATAGCTTTGAAAAAATTAATTTTGGAAAATAGAACAGCGTCGCAGAGCTCTGGCGCGCACTAAGTGCTCATTATGCCTGCCAAAGCTATAAAATATCCAACACCTATTTTATGCAGGAAAATATTGTTGTGTAAGTTATATAAATAAAAAAACCCCACCACAATACAATTTTTGTATCAAATTCCAGGTGTCAGAAACGGTCCGTAAGCGGCAATACCGCGTGGGCTTGAACCTTTTCAACAAGAAACCGGAGCGAGGCATTGCGTACCTGATATCGCGAGGCTTTCTGGAGAATTCGCCGCGAGGCGTCGCTCGGTTCCTCATCACGAGGAAGGGCTTGAGTAAACAGATGATTGGCGAGTACTTGGGCAATCTGCAGAGTCCCTTCAATATGGCGGTACTAGAGTAAGTGATTTTTGTGATTTGTCTTTGATCTGAATTTTTTGCACTTTTTGTAGTGACACTCTCCGTTACATTTGAAATAAAATCTTCAAAAGTATCAAAATTTAACTAAACTCAAATAAATTTTAAGACATTTTCTTGACGAATCCTAAAAAGTTATTTAAAATGAAGATAAAATAACAGGAAATTTACATTTTTACACGATTTGATATCATAGGCGATACGGCAACTTTTAAGCACGTTTTCTTTGCGCATGTGCCTTGCGTGACATTATTTCAGAGGTTGCATTTATTCTTCTTACATTTGCATTTTTACATGATTTTATTAGCAAATGTTTCTGGCCAATTAAGGAACGTTTTTTGTGCATATGTATTATGTATGACATTTCTTCAAATTTTACATTTATAATGTTCCTTCTAGATGCTTCGTGAACGAGTTAGACTTGTCCGGTATGGCGGTAGATGTCGCTCTACGGCGGTACCAAGCGCACTTCCGACTTCCAGGAGAAGCGCAGAAGATCGAACGATTGGTTGAGGCCTTCGCGAGGCGGTACTGCGTGTGCAATACCGACTTCGTGCAACGGCTGAGGACGCAGGATACGGTAAGTTGAATGACTTGTCATTGTAATTTGGACCTTATGGTGTTTGTGTTAAAGTTCAAAATCGCATTGGAAGTATTTGATGTTTCTTATTTTTTATATGTGTTACATTGCGTTGTTGTTTCTAGAATAACTTGTTAAAAGATTTAAGTTCGAAATATTCGTTTTAGAAAACAAATATAGGAGCCTGAAAACATTTTAAACTTGTTAAATAGGTAAAGATATGTCATGGCCAAATATAATGTACTTATTAAAAACAAACTAAACATATACGACTACAAAACACGTAACAAAAGTAGTCGTAAAAATATTTAGTACGTTATAACCAGAATAATAACAGTATTCCACGTACTTTCTTTCTTTAGAAAAGCTACCATTTGTAACTAACTTCATTCCTATTACAGATATTCGTCCTAGCGTTCGCCATAATAATGCTGAACACGGATCTCCACACACCAAACTTAAAACCAGAAGCACGCATGTCGCTGGACGATTTCGTGCGAAACTTGCGCGGTATCGACGATTGTGGGGACATTGACCGGGATATGTTAGCCGGGATATACGATAGAGTGAAGGCTAGCGAGTTCCGACCGGGAAGCGACCATGTGACACAGGTAATAGGGACTAATTTGCTTTGTATAAGTCTTCACAGTCGCATATAGACAGGAATAAACGGTTAGGTGAAGGCGAGCGAGCTTAGATCGGAAAGCGACCATGTGACACAGGTAATAGGGGTTATTTTGCTTTGCATAAATCCTGGCTAATATGTTGCTAATCTGCCGTGGAATAGACTACGATATGTTAGCAGGAATATATGATAGTGTAAGGCCAGTGAATTAAGACCGAGTAACGCCCGTGTTACGAAGGTAATATGATCGATTTTTCTTCGTGTTGTTGTGAAGTCATCGATTGCAATTCACTAAAAATACTGGGTTTAAATAAATATTGTACAGTGGAATAGCAAAAAACATCTTCACAATTGACACAATTAAATTTTCGTATTTCTATTTAGTTTTATTTGTATTATTCACAATGGACATTTAAAATCAAATAATCTTGTAGTTCTATCAGTAGTTGCAACTAAATTCCGTCAAAAAATAACAATAAAATTTTACCATTTATCACCAGGTGATGAAAGTACAAGCGACGATAGTTGGCAAGAAGCCGCACCTGGCCTTGCCTCACCGGCGGCTGGTCTGCTACTGCCGGCTGTATGAAATACCAGACATACATAAGAAGGAACGACCGGGAGTTCATCAGAGAGAGGTGGGTTTGGTTTGAATACATATTAAGGTTGTAATTTGTTGTTGTGTGTATTAAATGGTGTGTTCGATTGTTGTCTTAGCAAGAGTGAAAATTATATTAACGTCTTTTTGGGCATATTGTCATATTTTCTGTACAATTAAACTGCAAGTAGGTTCAAGATGCATAAGCGTCATAAAAGATCCACTTTATGAAGTAATTTCTGACAACAAATGTATTTAATTAAAATTATAATTTGAAAAATAAAGTTATAGGACTAAGATATCATTAAGTACAATCTTGCCATAACTAGATAGCGATCGATTCAAAAACAATTGACACATGAGAAGCTGTAGCAGTTTATTATGAATACACTAGTAAATTTATTTATAAGTAAGCGAATCATTGTTCATTTCCAGGTGTTCCTATTCAACGATCTGCTGGTGATAACTAAGATATTCAGCAAGAAGAAATCCTCAGTGACATACACGTTCCGACAGTCGTTCCCGTTGTGCGGGATGCTGGTTAATCTGTTCTCTGTGCCACGTGAGTTTATACTACATTAATTTATTACTTAGTCGTGTTATTTTATTGGTGGATTGAAGTATGTATATTTTTTTTACTACGATTAAATTAATATTCTATTTTATTCTGTTCTGCCTTGCCTTTAAACGATCAATCCAAAATATTTTGATGATTCAATATTATTTATTTTAGTTTATCAATGGCAAATTAATGAAATTATGAATACAATGTTCATGAATTCAATGTTTGGATTATGCTTATCGTTATTCTTTCGGTATGAAATAGACACCTGCAAAACTGTACCTTATTGTCAATATATTTATTGTTATATTACTGTTGAACAGTAATATAATATATAAACATTATTCACACTTTTACCTTACAGACTACCCGTTCGGCATACGTCTATCCCGTCGTGTGGACGGGCGGCGACTGGCCACGTTCAACGCGCGCAACGAGCACGACCGCTGCAAGTTCGCGGAGGATCTGCGGGAGAGCATCGCGGAGATGGACGAGATGGAGGCCATGAGGATCGAGGCTGAGCTCAATAGGGGCAAGGGACGGAATACTGGCAACACTGGGAGGAATGGTTAGTGGATTTAGTGAGATTAGTGGGTGGAAAACGTAGTGAAGATTAGTGTAGTGTGTCTATTGCCAAATAGTAATATATCATAAGACTATTTCCTTCTGAAGGAAACAGTTGCGCAGTTCTTCAAGCATTTTACAAGATAATAAATATTGTGTGACAATATCTATTTTATTACGCAAAAGCGCAAAATATCAATCTATATTAATTTTATGATTTTATTTACAGTAATGGAGAATCGAGACAGCGGCGTCGCTGACGTGGAAATTGACCACCAACAGTGCATGGATCATATACATGTTCATGGGTTAGTAGATAAAATAAATAAAATAAAAGTATTGTATTTTTGTATGCATAAACTGTTAAAAGTATAAATTTAATTAACAAGGCAAATAAATAATTTATAATATAAATTTTGAAAGAACAAGAATAGGTAATAAATGAAACAAGGCTATACTTTTCATTCTTTTATTTAACTTTTACCCTTATAAAAAACAACTAAAACACTTTACTAAACATGTATACTCATTATGAGCCTTGCTATCAAAGCAAAAATGGAATCTTTCAATTCGAAATTCGAAAATTCAACGTTCCTTTTTCACACTTCAAATGACATTTAAATGTCGAACGTCACAATTCGAACACCATTTAAATTTCGAACGTTCTGTCACAGCGCGGTACCACCCCCACCCAGTTGTCCCGCGCCAGCCGCCCCGAGAGCACCGCATCCACCACCCACTACAGTTATCAAGAGGAACGTGCTTAGCAACTCGTTGGTTGATATTAATGATCCTGGTAAGTCATAAGCAATTATAATTTATACTAATATTATAAGGCTGAAGAGTTTGTTTGTTTGAACGCGCTAATCTCAGGAACTACTGGTCCGATAAAAAAAAATATTTATTTGTTAGATAGCCCATTTATCGAGTAAGGCTTATAGGCTATATATCATTACGGTAAGATCAACAGGAGCGGAGCTAAGCTGGTGAAACCGCGAAGTGCAGCTAGTATTATATAAAAAGGGGTAGTTTTGTTTTCTGTAATATTAGTTAATCGGATCTCACACAAAACTGTAAATTTGCATTGTAAATCTATGCACACGCAGTAATGTACTGAAAAAAATTCGCATCTAATTTGCATATCTGGTTATCTTTTATGCTATGATCATCTGAACCAATGCTTTACTACACAGCATTGTATTGCATGCATCAATTCGCATAACAAGTCCCTGCGATGCGGCGTCGTATCGCATCGCATTGAATTGTGTGTCCCTAAAAGAATAGTTGTATTAGTTTCTATTTATATTTTTAGTATCAGCATTTCTCTGGCTACTTAAGAGGGGGTATCTAGTTTACACGTATCATATAATAGAAGATTTGCAATTTTGCTTTATACCTACCCTTATGGCCCACAACTTATAGCTTATAGAAAATGAAGTCATAATATATTTTGTGAAGTCCCATGTCCCCTAGTGGGGTAAGGGGCAGATGCATTATACATCCGTTTCACTGATCGATTTTCTTTAGGGACAAGTAGGTGATCAGCCTTCTGTGTCCTACCAGACCGAGACATATTTTTTCTTTGTCTCCACCGGGAATCGAACCCAGGACCCCTCGGTGTTACGCTCACGCGTCAGCCATTGTACCATGGAGGCGGTAAATGATATAATTAACTAAGCCATAAACCTAATTTCCAGTGGCCCTAGCCGCGGAACGGCTCCAACGTCGCGGGTCAGTGGGCTCGCTGGACAGCGGCATGTCGGTGTCGTTCCAGCACGGCAGCCGCAACGCTCTGCACGCCACTTCACCCCGACACCCGCCTGAGCAGCGCTCGCCTGGTGAGTTACTCAAACTCAAACTCAAAGTCGTACTCAAACTTAAGACGTACTCAAACTCAAAGTCATACTCAAACTTACTCACTTCGCCCCGACATCCGCCTGAGCAGCGCTCGCCTGGTGAGTTACTCAAAATCAAAGTTATACTCAAACTCAAAGTCATACTCAAACTTAAACTCAAGCTTAAACTCTTACTTGAACTCGAACTTATTGAGTCTCAATCACAAATACTAATATTATATACAGATAAATAATAATAAGTATATACAGTTGAACAACTTCTGAATTTGCTTAGCTCAAAACACTGTGCGTAAACCACTGGTTTAGTAAATTTAGTGAGTTTAGTAAGTTTAATCGATTTAATGAATTCATTGGATGTGATTTTGTTACTTAAAGTATTTAATATTATAAGCATATTCATATCAATGTACATAGCTATGTCGTTATAAGTAATTTTATTCACTTAAAACATGTAATCAGGTGTTGTAACAAGAAGATACTTATTACTACATTACTACTCCACCAAGTAGGTATTAAAAGCTTTTTATTTCTCAGACCAGAAGGATCAATTTACTTTGAACGAGTCTGTTTTATAATTTCTTATTTTCTATTACAGGTCGTCTGTTCGGAGGCATATTCCCGGGCCGTCAACGCAAGCTGAGCGCATCGGGCATACCGGACACCAAGAGCCAAGTTGGAAAGAGCACCGAAGTTTAATCGACTCGCATTGTCTACTCGGTTTTAAAATATCGATTATTTAATCGATTCCAGAAATCTCGATTGTCTCCCGTTCGAGGTTGTGAAGCGTTTCGAATGCGTTGATTTTTTCTTAAATCGATTATCATTCCGATTTCTTTTGTGCCATCTTGAATTCCATTTTAGGTTTAGGGACAGTTCACTTAAGTGAAATACAGTTCATGCGTTCTCTGTCTAACATATGTGGGATTGAGAGTGATAGAGTAAGATGGCATGATATTTGACTTCCACTAACGATGTGATTGGTTGAAGTTTCAGGGTATTTGACTGTAGTAATGGTGCATTACTTTTTCTGGGCGTATTATAAGGCATTGGGAAGCCATTGGTCTTATGGTTAGGTTTGGGTTATACTTAATAAATACTATGGATGGATGGATAGGATTTTTCCGATTTTGACACTTTAAAATGTGCCAAGTAACAGATCGTTTAAAGCATTTTTCGCGTTTTTTTAAGTTTAGGGAGTAGAAAAAAATGTTGATTCTATGAACTAACTTTTTACATATATTTATTTGATAGAAGTTGAGGAACATATTGACTGAATAGAAAGTGAATGAATCGAGATCGGGTCCACGTTTTGTGTAGGAAATTAACGGTAAATAAATAACAAAATATGTTGAAATGTTTGGGTTTTGATGACCGTTTTCTTGGTAGGATTATGATTAACTTATTAACTTTACACAGGCATGGTGTAATAATAAAACGTAAGGTCTAAAAATTACTTAATTAAAACTTCGTAGGACAAACAACACTAAAAAAATGTGTACGTGTACACGTGTACACACGTAAGAAGTGAAACTTCTTTATGACCTTATTTTTCAAAAAATAATTTACTATAAGCAACTTTACAGAAATAAGTCGAATCACGCGTGGTAGGGATAAGAAAAAGATGGCGCGTAACGGAAAAATGTCACGCGTAACGAAAAAATGTTACACTAAATTTTTTTCCAACCCCGATAAAGAAGTTTCACTTCAAAAACTATACATAATCACTTAAGTATGTATATTTATTATCTCCTGTTTGATAAAAACAGATTTAAGGGACAATATAGAATTTGGATATAATATTCAAAAAATAAACATCGGCTAATACAACGCGTACGAATACAACGCAATTTCTTAATGTATTTGAAAACACAAAGAGTAAAAAATTAATAAAATTCTTATCATATAAAAGTAATCTAACTTCGTAATTTTATCGCCTTTCAATCAGTATACGAGTATAATATAAAAATCAATATAAAATTCTACATTAAAATTACCTTTTCTTAATACAAAATAAATATTAAAATCATATAAGAAATTGCGTTGTGTTATTTGCGTTGTATAAAATTAAAAACAATTCGAATTTGACCAGAGAGATGAATTTTGTCAGGAACTTTTAAAATAAGGAATAGTAGTTACAGGGTTATCCAACCAAAAAATTTGATATTTAACTCAAGAAAGCTGGACAACATCTGAAGAACTGAGGGTTTTTGGATAGCTACTCGACATACAAATGTTACCATCAACGGAGTATTACAATACATAATAATAATTATAATATGACGTCATTAAATAACTTCCTTATTTAGAATAATTTGTACATACGTTCAAAATATATACAATAGATGTTTATATTACTTTGCACAACTAATTCAAAATAGATACATCACGTTTATAACGAATTTATAACATTGTTGAAAGTTATTGTTAGAATTAGACAAATTTTTGAAATTCATTAAAATTATAATCGTGGAATAGTGTTGTTCATTCTAAAGTATAATAGGCGTCCAAATACCATTCATTTCAGTCCAAATTAGTACTTAAAAATACAGATATTTATGATTATAGATATTTACTTCGTCCCGCTCTAAATGGAAAAGCGATTATTCATATATCACCCTAAAACCCTAATGTTACCTACAATTACCCAACATTACCATTTCACCTAAAATATTAGAGTTTAGGTATTTATATTTCTGGTTACATCCTAGTTATTTCATTAAATAAAAAATTAGGTAGATAAAAATGTTTCGACGAATTTTCTCGGAGGTAAAATTAAATAGAGTTGTTATTGGCTATCCTTGAGAGATATATTTTTTAACTCCAGTGTCTCTTCAAATGGTCAGGAAACTTAAATATTTCCTTGGAGTATATTAGAAGAACTAGCGAAAAATACTATAAAATGTAAGTCATTCGATTATTAAAAATAGACACTGGAAATTTTACATGCACAAATCAATAGTTGTAGCCATTTCATAGAAAAATCTAGATTCACTAGTCCTTCTCATATAGTCCTTAAATTTCTAAATACTAAAAACCTTACTATAAATAGCGTTAAAGTAGCCACTGTTGACTTTGTACCAGTTATTTAGGCTTGTTGTTTCTACTATTTGATACGTGGGTAGATAGAAAACCAATTGTTGAAAAATGTTCAGAGGACTTGCGTCCTTATTGCTTGCGACTTAAAACTTGTTATTGGATGATACTAATTATTTCTATGATTTGTAACTTTAAACCTGGATAAATATGCTGGCCATAATTAATTGTAAACGTGTTTTGTTATCTCTATTTAATTTTTTATGAAATTTTGATTGAGAATTATCTTAAATTTTCTCTCCTAAAAAGACTTGTAAATGTACTTAATTTATAATTAGTATCACACAATAACGTATTTCCTACTTAATATATCGAAGAACGTTTTGTTCCTTCTACCTGATTGACTTTACCAATGTACAACTTACGTATACGTCTCTGTATGCTGTCCATTTTCCACGAATCTCCAAGTAGGCTAAGAAACTTATTTTTTATTATACATGTATACTTTGCGTTTCAAATAGTATACAAAATTAACACATAGAAAAGCGTGATTTTTGTCAAACTAAAAAGATGCAAAAAAAACGAATAATGTCGGTTGTCAAAACTAGTTGAAACGCATAGTAACAGCGTACTGCGCAATCGCTTAAAAATAATTCATTTGATTCATTTTTTTCACTTAATACGTAATTTTAGCGCTCTGAAAGAAAGTTGAATTTGGCGCCAAAATGACGTTCGTTCTAAAATGCGTTCGCGCCGTGCGTTGTCATACACACTTGAAGTGTCGACCATAATGTCACAATTGTTTACTAAACACTTTTTAGTATTTTTTTACATATTTTAATGTTATTTATTAAAGAAAAGTATACATTAACGTAAAAGCAGATTTTTAGTCCCAACCATAATGATCAGACAACTTCAAGTACCTTATTTTGTTAGAAACTGTATAACATTTTTTTTAAATATGTCATGTCAAAATAATTATTTCAATATATTTTATGGTTTTATTCATGTAATGTGAAAATTAAGCACAATATAATGCTTCCAATGAATAAATTCACAAAATGGTCGATGCTATTGTTAAAATTCTAAAGCTATGTACTTTTAAAATGTAATGCATTACGATAAAAGGAATTGATTAAGCGTTTCGTCGTTGAATTTTGAACCTTATATACTTAAACGTAACTTTAAATATTGATCTTTAATATAAGGAGGGTTGTTGAATCACGTATTTCAAGCGACGTATTTGTAATTTTGTCTCGGAATAGATTTTTTTGATATGTTACAAATATGGATTTAGTTTCTTCTTACATATTTTTAATAATTTTAACGTAAATAATATCTTCCGAGTCCATATTTGAAACGTATCACGTGTGAAGTTGTTTGAAATGCTTTTGTAAATTTCGCTTGAAGCCAAAGATGTGTTTTGTGTTCACATTATTCCAACTGTCTTCTAAAATGTGTGCATTTTTTATGAATGAGGCTGTAGTGTCAAAATAGCGCTATCTCTTTTACCGACTTAACAAACAGAGTTAGAACGAGACAGCTTCATTCATAGATAATTTATACGTACCATAGATAAAACAGATTATACCAACTATATTTTATCTGTTTATATTTTGTAAGTTCATTTGACATTTAAGTTTTTCTGTAAAATAAATCTTACTAACTTATTTACATGTATGTATATTGAAGAGGACATCTAATATATATCTTTTAGTTATTGTTATGTAAAATTAGAACTAAGCAATAAACGCGCGTGCGTATCCCTATGAATTGTATAATATAATGTTGTTGAGAGTTGCTACAACTAAGTCACTTACATTAGTTTTATTTAAAAAGCAAAAGTGTATTTATTTATTAAATATGAATTAACATTCATGAAGAATTTTGTTGTTTTATTTATTCACCTTATTCATTTATTATCATAAGTGATAATCTCTTTTTGATTACAAAGATGGCATAACAAAAGTATTAATTAAATAATTGCCCATCATGAACGATAATCCCCATGCACATGTTATAAAACTGGCTCTATTCAATGATATTTAAAACAGCGCCATCTAGTTGCAAACGAAACGAACTAATTCGTGGGCATTATCATTATGTAAAAAGCTTGATGGATGTCACCGATGAATATATGTTTCAAAAAGAACACCTAGCGCTCCTCTGGGCTCCGTCCAAATATAAAATACCTGTAGTACCTGTATAGAAAGAAAATATGTTTTTATTTGGGCTTTTCTATAATACGAACTAAGTTATTCATTGCTTTTAAAATTAGGTACTTTTGAATGAAAGTATTAAGTAGCTAAATTAACGCTAGAAATTAGAATGAATGCAAACGATTCAAATAAATTCCAAATCTAGATGTTTTTTAACTCGCCACCTAGTTCAATTTCGTATTAAAATAGGTTTTTTTGTATTAAAAAGTTAAAAAGAGTATAATTCCTCACAATATAATATTATACGGTCTATGTTTATCAAAAGAAGATTTAACACATTTAAAATTATAGAAAAATTTTCACGTAGGTAACTATTATGTTCTATAAACGAAATCCTAAAGTCCCAAAGTACTCTATTGCATCGTTTTTGACTTGTAATTCACAGCTGTATTCCGTATTATTGAGTCTGTTGGTTTATACATAGGCCACTGTGACCTCGTCAACACAAAGGGTTCTTTTCCGAACAAATGATCGTACCAACCGGATGAAATGTTGTAGGTAACTAACAGGTCAGCAGAAAATAAATATGCTCCCAATTATGCTCCTGTATTTTTAATTTCATTCCCAAAAAAAGGAGGTTCAGTACTTTTAGGCAATTTTATATCATTTACAAGGCTCACGCTATAGGTAGGTACTGTAGCAGATTATGCCACTGGCTTTATTTCATACTAGCTGCTCCGCGCGGTTTCAACCCCGTGGCTCCACCCCTGTTGGTCGTAGCGCGATGATATAGCCTATAACCTTCCTCGATAAATGGGCTATCTAACACCGAAAGAATTTTTTTAAATCGGACCAGTAGTTCCCGAGATTAGCGCGTTCAAACAAACAAACAAACAAACTCTTCAGCTTTATAATATTAGTATAGATAAACGACACCATAACGTAATAACAAGTGTTTAAGTTTTATTAATTACCTATATACAAAGTGTCCCACTATCGGTATAGTTAGGTACTAAGCGCGAAGGGACTTGTAGTTTTGCGTACACTGATCACGTAAAAAATACTTTCTCATTATAGTGCCTAAATAACAGCAGACAACGAATTTACTTAAGGGCTCTCTTTAATCAATTTGTCACGGTTCACAACCGTATTCGTCCCAAACTTGGACGGATCCTTGGACAAACAGGAATTAATATCCTCAGTAAAATTGACCTCCCTTTTCTACAGCTGATCAAGTTAATAATTCACATTTCCTTTCCTACCAGATTGCCTGGCAGAGATTGCTGTGTAGCAATAAGGCCGCCTATTGTGCAAAATTTTTGTACCTCATTAATTTGTACCACATTTCCTACATTGTTTTGTACAATGAAGTGTTATAAATAAATAAATAAATAATTAATTAATCAACCATATAAAATACAGCAAGGAATACCTAATTCGTGGAATAAGAATGGTAGGTAACAGTAGCTATGAAATTATTGCTACCAATAATAAACCTTGCTGGGCTAAAACTGGGCTATCCCAGTATGAGCGTGACCCAATTTAAGCCGAAGCTCCCGTGTTTTTTTAGAGTATATTTCTCTTATAATTTCCATACGCCTTTCGCGACCTAATTAGTCCTGAATCATGTAAGATTTCTTATTTAGGTACTTAACCTACTTTCGCATCTGCTTAAAAATATAAAAGGTTGCTTGGTAGAGATCGCTGTTTAACCTTAACCTGTTGTTATGTGATTGAGTCGTAATTTTAAAAATGTATAGTAGCGTCATCGGTACAGTGGTTAACGCGTGAGCGTAGAACCAAGGGGAATGAGTTCGAATGTCATAGGGATTAACAAATAAACTCTGGCCAGATATAAAAAGCTGTTATTTTATATCGACAATATCACTCATATACGAACTATTTAGTAGTGACATGTAGCAAGATGTGTGTTAGGTTTTGATATGTTCGGTTTTTAAAATATAGTTCATTGTTCTTGTCTGTCGATCAAGCGTTTTATTTTATTAGAAAAGCTGATCGTCTATTTGTATGTAGACGAAGTAGAAAGTGAAGCAGATACCGAATGCATCTTCATCATACCCCTGAACAAACTGGTATATTATTTTTTTCCTTATACCGATATCAATAACAGCCAAATAGGTAAACTTTGGGAATTCTTATATGATAAAGTTACTTATCCATTGAGATTTGAGGTACATAATTACATAAGTTTAATCATGAAGCCAATAGCTTAACATCTCTGTTGCGTCTGACCAACAGAGATGTTAAGCGATTGGCTTGTATTACTTGTACTACAAAAAGATCATATTACAATTTTTTCGTAAATTATCCACAGTACGCAGTTTACACACTCTGTAATACAATGTTACAAAAAAACATATACAAAAAATCACAGATTTTATTGAAAAAATACTTAAAAACTCCAGCATTGCGGCTGACAACGATACATCGGCAGTTAGAAGTCTTCGCCACCCGCCTCCCCCTTGATCCAGGCTTAGCACGAAACGGACAGACACACGTGGACGTCTATATAACAATTTGTTTATATGTGTAGCGCAATAGCAAACGTCATTGGTTTTCTAGCCACGGTGGACAGGAAAACTGTGGAGTGGATCGTGATTCAGTTTTTTTTTGTGAAAGTATAGGTAATTTGTGATGGTTTTGTTATCTATGTTTGAATAGGTATAACAATATTGTTCTTGTGTTGTGTTTTATAAAAAAAATATGAAACTTTATTTACATTTTACATAATTTTATTTTAAATGAATCTGGTTGAGTTAAAAAACTATTTATTGATCATATTTATAGCGAAATTAATCTCATATATTTTTAAAGAATAGAAAAGCTTGGATCACGAGGCGGGATTTGCACCCGCGTCTTTCGTCATTCCGGGGCAACGATTCAAATATAAAAAATTAAATATCACATTCAATGCTAAGTCTATTTAGTTACTTCTAAATTTCTTAAATAAACTCTATTTTATTTTATTTTTTATTTATTCTATTTCTGAATCATTCTTAAATCGAAATTGCACTGCCTTACAGATACAAATAAAGTCAATCATTTGTAAAATTTTTGCTCCACTGACTACTCCACAGTTTTCTCTGTCCGTTGATCGCTAGAGGGCTATCGGCGCTCACTTCAGTAGAGGTGACCACGTGACAATAGATACAACACGATTTTTTACCACAATTTTACAAATAAAAAAAGAAATTATAGTGACATGGCCAGTTTCAGCTAAAGGTAAGGAAATAAATATTAATTTATTTAACAATCATAAATTGGGTATGTTTTAAAGTAAGTGAGTAATATTTTCTTTGTAATTTGTTTGTAATATTAAAATTTTGTGCAAACCAAAAGTAATAACTAATTATCACAACAAATTAATTATTAAATGTTATTGCCTACAAAGACATATTTACATTTTTATAGATTATTTTAATTAGGATTTTATAATTTAATACATAATTTTCTAATGCATGTGTAAGTTTTTAAAATAATTAAACGTAAGGAATTGATATATCGCTAAAATATCAATAATATATCATTTAATATATTAATAATGGAACACAGTGTTTGTACTAATATCTTTACGTTAACTTTTATCTGTAATACATATTTTTATATTGATTATAAACTAATTAAAAACTAAAAAAATATTTCACTTCAGAATAACAAAAAAAAAATCCACATTCCATCGACAAACAGTAAACAAACATATTTTCAATATCTGCTGTATCTTTTATAAAAGCACCAACCGCGACTTTTATTTTTACGAACGAAAATGACATCTGTCAAAAAATTTTCGCGCGAAAACATGACGTTCAACCGGGCGCGCCAACAAAACTGTATCGTAAATGCGAAACAAATTATACTCATTTAGTGATAATTTAATAAACTTAACTAAATTATAGGCATTTAATTCAATTTAAGTTCATGCGTTGCCGCCTGTTGTTACTTGTGGGCGGTCAATCACCCTCCTATAGCATTGTGTTACAAAACAAAATACCTTTGTTTGATAAATAAAATAAAATTGTTCACATTTTTTTTTGTAAAATTAAATTAATTAAGGCGTTAATTTAATCATAATCATAAAAATCGATGAGGGTTAAGTGTATTAATTTCTTGAAGATTTGCTAAGACGTTTCGTAATGATATTCGCTGAAATGATGTTCAGAAATAGTTCGTTGTAATTCAGTGCAAATTTGTAAAACTTATTTATAGTGAACTTTTATAACTCGATTGGGATCTTACATTTCTTAAAAGTTTTCTTATCTATTTATGATATAAATGAGTTTTGAATAGTGTAGTTCTTTTTTATTAGTTTTCAATGAAAGGAGAGTCTTTATGAGAGAATTTCTTTCATTTTAGGTACTTACTCAAAGAGCTATCGCGGTGTATACTAAAAACCAAAAATATTTTACAAAGCCGTTTGTATTAGATTCTAAGTACATGTTCACAAAATAAGATATCATTTATACTTTAGAATATCATCACATGTATTCTATACTGAGGTTTTTACTGATTATATTCGATCGATTGAAGCACTTTTCATAACGAACGAATTACTATGAGATTTAATATTAGTGCATCATTATAAAGTTTAAAGAGATTAAAAAATATAGGCCATGTAACAGATATTATGTTCTGCTCTATTTCATGTTTAAGGGTAACAAGGTCATTTAACATTTCTTCAATCTTTACTGGATTATAAACTAAACTACTTATTGTAAGAATTGCTGCTGATGATGCCATGAAATTTGTACCTGTGTTCTTCATTTTGTTGGACATTCATTCACTCTATATTGACATTCTTTTCAACTTTATAGAATCGATTGACTATAATTTTTTTAGTAAACATTCTTTACTTTAAGTTTTGCTTTTTTAACTATATTATAAAATATAGGTAGGTATATCTAGTTTAAAATAACAATTTCAATAACATTCTTTCCTCTACTCCTAATTTTAATGAATCGTGTGTTCACACACTAGCGCTTGCAATATTAGTTTGATATTCGTTTCAACCATAACTAGTGGTCCGCCCCGGCTTCGCCCGTGGTACATATTTAGTATCCTATGTCCTTCTCCTGGCTCTAAACTACCTCCCTGCCAATTTTCAGCTAAATCGGTTCAGCCGTTCTTGAGTTATAAGTGGAGTAACTAACACGACTTTCTTTTATATATATAGATGAGCTCTATGAAATTTCTTAACAGTAGATAGCATATTAGAAACTTAAAACTATTAAGCCTGTAACTTTTTGGATCATGAGGGCTTTTGATATCGTAAATATTTTTATAAAATAAAAATTTGTCGGGATTCGCTAGAGGTAGATAAGAGTTGTTTTTTTTAATCTATCATATCAATGATACGTGTAGTTATTTAATACCTAGGTTAATATATTTTATTGTATAAATAGATGGAGGAATCATTAGATGGCCGTGAGAGCGGCCACAGCGCGGCTGGCTTCGACTCGGCGGCCATTTTGAATGATGACGTATCACCTACTACCAGCTTCTGTTATAACATACCAAATTTATTTAACAGGTAAAAGAAATCACATATTTATCTTCATACTTATATTAAAAAAAGTCATCAAAGTTGCTCATAGTAAATAAATAAAGAATAAAATCGATTGTTGAGTTGGGTTTCAGAACTGCGTTAAATTCCAAGGCTTTTACCGATAAACGTTCTCGCTTTGAAAGTGTACCTGAAAACAAAAACAAAATGTTATTTAGGTCAATACCTATAGATTATAGAAGCTCATTTATTAAAGAAAGTGGTAGGCTATAACAATTATATACAAATTGGAATCTATTTTTTTAAGTCTACCATCTGACCCACGAAACTTCGTCTGCTCTGAAAGAAATTATTTTACGTTTTTCCTCATTGTTGTAACATAATTAGTTGACAATCCACTTCTACGAGGTATATTATATAATACTAACCTAAATAATATGAATTATTTCATTCCAGTCTAGGTCCTGCGTCCCTATGTGAGAGATCTGAAACTGACGTACCTGAAAACTATCCGAGCCAGGAACCCACGGACGAGGTGGAAAACCACCAGTTTGAGGATGACGAAGAATACTCCCCTAATTCAAGTGAGTTTGGTGTTTAATTTGATAAGAAGTAGAGTTTACAACAACTCTCCTTTTTATTAGAGTAACAACTCTATTTTTTTAGTTCAACTCTGTAAAAGCACAGTTTTTGTTTTTTAACTTTTCGAAATTATGAATAATGATTATTGTAACTGAAAGTTCATAAAAAAGGGTATAATAATTCACTTTTCTCAATCATTCTCACGTTTAACTGAATTATTCTATTCACTTCAATATACCTACTATGTGTTTTCATTTCAAAATCATTGTGTTATGTTTTAGGTGCCAAAAGTGGTGATATTCCTAAACGTAAACAACGAAGATACAGGTAAATATATAAATCCTAACAATTCTGTTTTTCAAAAAAGACTATGATTTGTATGAATATTATATTCAGGAAATTTTATCAGAAATTGCTCGACTATTTCAGTCCAACCAATGTTTTCTTATTGATTGAAATTATTGAGGAGATCGCTTTCTAGTTATTTAGCGCGTCTTTTTCATAATTATTATAATATTGAAGATTAAAAGGTGAAGTGCATTTAAATCAAACAAACATACAGCAAGAGCAACATTACGAAATGTTCAAACAAACATTTCGTAATGTTTTAATGTAAATGAAAACTCGTATTCTGTGTGTACAGTATTAGAACATTACATTTTCGAACGCACTAAGAACAACGAAAGAATGCTCTACAAAAGAATTAAACATAGTGAGGTTAGAATGAGCATTCGCTCGTTTGATGTAAATTCACAGTTACATTTCATACAAAACCAACACGAAAAATTACAAATAGCGTATTCATTTATAAATGTTTATTTACTCATTTTAAATATATCTCTAAAATTTTCAGAACAACATTCTCAAATATCCAATTAGAGCAGTTAGAGGCGGCATTCCACAAGACCCATTATCCAGATGTGTTTTTTAGAGAAGAATTAGCAATGAGGATAGACCTAACAGAGGCTAGGGTTCAGGTGAGATTAATTTTTATTTGTTATTCGAACATAAATACTAATATAAAAAAATTGTAATAATTATTATTGCTACATAATATTTTTAATCGTAATCAAATATACGCTGTTATAAAACCACGTCTCAACTACTCCTACGCGATTTAAATTACTTTACATACCTTCTTTGTACATCTGATATATTTTGTTAATAATATCATTGTAATTCAAAATTTATAACTTTTAAAACGGTCGTGATGACCAAATGATCAAATGTTACCGTACTATTCATAGGTTTAGATGAGTAGATAACACTAATAATGTTATGATGTATATTTTGTTACACTGTAGGTCTGGTTCCAAAACCGTCGAGCAAAATGGCGTAAGCAGCAGAAAGCTGGCTGCGAGCCGTACCCGCGCGCAACTCGCTCCCCGGAGCAACGGTCACCGTCATCACTGGCTCTGGAGATGAGAGATTTTATCACTATCCCAGGTATTAAAAAAGTCTAATGTATATTATCCATACTTAATATTATAAATGCGAAAGTAACTCTGTCTGTCTGTCTGTTACTCAATCACGCCTAAACTACTGAACCAATTTTCATGAAATTTGGTATGGAGATATTTTGATACCCGAGAAAGGACATGGGCTACTTTTTATCCCGGTAAAATGACGCAATCCCGGAAATCCCACGGGAATGGGAACTAGGAGGGTTTTTCTTTGGCTGCGCGGGCGGAGCCGCGGGCGGAAACCTAGTAAATTATATGTGGCTAAAGATAACATTATCTTACATCAGAGAATGATGAATTCAATGTGAGACCCTATCCTAAAATATGTTAACTATCAATCGAGAATTGTGTAAATACCCGATTTTTTTATAAGAAATTGCAATATATAAATAAATACAATTATTTGCAGTGTCATCACCCCAAATAATAAACATGGCTGAGACATCACACCAAAATAATTACGTAACGAAGAATAAGCAGCCTGCACCCGCCATACATATTTCTGCTTTACCAACGCGGCAGAATCCTCAGATCGACCTGCCTACATTTTCAATTCCTCTCCAATATAACCTCGGAGGCTTCAAAAAAGTAGACGAAGATGTAAATCTAGATTTAGAAACATCCGAAAACGCACCACAGAACCACTGGGATGCGAGAATGATGCCAAACTTCAATTTAATGCATATAAAACCGTTGCTAGAAAACCGTGACAATAACGACATAGCCGAAGTCAAGTACGAAGTAAAAAATGAAACTGTTAGTAGATCGAATTATAATGAATTACCTAATATTAATAGAGGCTCTATAGAATCTGAAGATATATTAGGAAAAGAAACAGTAAACGAAGGACAAACTATTTCACCGGATTTTGAAATAGAACGATACCAATACGAAAACGAAAAAAGGTTTAGGGAACCCTTCGATGAAGGTATCATGGAAGACGGTAGAAATGATTTTGTATGTGAAAACGACTTTCTATGTAAGAACAATTATGAAAAAATCGATGGCAAAAGAAACGAATTTGAAGACTGTCATTTACTGGACGGTGAGAGTAGTGGTATGAGTAATTTTGAAAATAATTTATAAGTTTTGAGTTATAGTTATATTTTATTGTATAATTTTATCTGTTACATATCCCATGTGCAATAAATAATTCTAGTCATTGTTATATTGTTTTATTTTATATGAAACCTTATTTTAAAATCACAATATATTTCTTTGGTTGGTCTTCATGGTGAAGGTATACTCATATTCTTACACCATGAAGAAACCAAAGGAATTTATAGCCTATACACATACAATATGATATATTTTAAGGTAGAATATCTTAAATATGATTTAAATTAATATATTATTTTTACTTTTTATAGCATTGAGTAAAATTTTAAATTAGTTAGCGTCTAAAGATCCTTATTTTTTTTCAATAGCTCAATTATAAACTTAAGCTTTTCGTTTTTAATATTTTCCATCACACAAAGTTCATGTAGTTTCCTTCTAGAAATTTCGTTAATCTTGACCTCGGTTCAAACACGCCATTGAAATTATTTCCGCAATTGAAAACGTAACTATGTATTTTAAGGCTTATCATAAATCTCAGAGGTCACCGTTCATTACGGTTGACGTAAACTTGCTTTATTTTTATATTTTTATAACATAGATGTATAGATCTTGATTAGTTTGTGATTTATTCTTGAAACCTGAAATTGAAATTGTAAAATTTATTTTTGGTCTATTTTAGAGGATGTTCTATTTTTGAGAGATTTTATGTATGTATCATCCATTGAGACATTAACAACATGTGGGAGAGTAGATTAATTTTGATAATATTATTTACCTATTATAAAATAATTTAAACACGCTTACCCTTCCTGTCATATGTTTTAATGTCATTCATGTTTGACTTAAACTTGTTTAAAAAAAGCAAAAAACGACTTTCTGACAATCTGACTGAAGATAATAATGCCATGAAGTTTAAAATTCAAAATAAAAAATTTAATTATATTCATCTTCATCTCCTAATGCAGTAAAAACATTAAACATAACAATAACAGACATTTAACCACCAATCCAACATATTAATCACTTTTCTTTTCATTCTTTTTCAAAATAAATCTTCACATTTTTACAGTAGATAATTTACTTAACGCATAATAATTTATGTTCAAATGTTTTCCGCCTATTATTTCAGCTACATTAACGAACAAAATTAACATTAAAATCATTATGCAAATTTAAACAATCTATTATTAAGTAGCTTCCCGCCCGTGGCTTTGCCCGCTTTGTCTTAAACCTAATAACTGATAGAATCTTACTCTGGAATAACTCTATCTATTAAAAAAACTATCAAAATGTGTTGCGTAATTTTAAAGATCTAAGCATACAGACGCACAGATGGTCGAAAGCGATTTTGTTTTGCACGAGACTAGCTGTGTCCCGCGGTTTTACCCGCATTGCTCTGCTCCTGTTGGCGTGTCTTCTATAGTCTTTCTCGATGAATGTAAATCTCTCTCTCGGTGGTTAATGTATCTAAAAATTTTGTAATGACATTTCAAAAGTGCTTCTAGAAGAAGTCTAATTGAATAAATAAATGTTTGAGTTTGAGTTTGAATGGGCTATCTAACACCGAAAGATTTTTTCAAACCAGTTCCTGATTTTAGCGCGTTCAAACAAACAACCAAAACTCTTCAACTTTATAATATTATAAAGTTTAGATTTTATGTACCATATAGTGATATGCTCCTTCCAGTTCTATATATCAATGGTATATACTAACGATTTGTAAACTGCGACAGTTCGCTAGCGAAGCGAAGTGGATAATATATAAACATTCTGACACATTGTACTTCTTTTGTCACCCGGGAAATACTTTGAAACGTTTTCAGGGACATTATGGAATCATTTTTTATTGTATGGAGCATGATGAAATGTTAAGATGGGCTTATTTTTTAATTAGGTATATACAATTTATGTTGCAAAACTAATGTTTTACCTAAATTATGTATTAGATAGGCAGTCTAGGTATTGCTGACACGTTGATAAGGGCAAGACACATTGATAAGTCGAAGTATACGTCTTTACTACTAAGTTACCATTAGTACATTTAACATTTGAGAAAATAAAATTAGCAAAGGAAACCATATTACACTTTACGTGTTCGACTTTTCTGCTACTTTCACTTTTATTGTATTAATCTACTAGCTGCGCTCCACGGTTTCCCCGCGTAATTCCGCTTCTGTTGGTAGCGTATATATAACCTCCTCGATAAATAGGCTATCCAACACCGAAAGAATTTTTCCAATCGTACCAGTAGTTCTTGAGATTAGCGCGTTCAAACAAACAAACTCTTCAGCTTTATAATATTAGTATAGATAATTTTGATAGTTCAAGATATAAGTCTACAGCGATTATAAGTTTGTCCTTTTAAAATATAAAACACAATGTTAACACGCTTCATTGCGTATTCACAAATTGCATTCGAATTCACGAGTGTGCAGAAATCCATTCAGCATGATTACTCCGCTGTTTTCATAGCTCAGTTTAAATTCTTGCTTTAATTATAGTTATGTAAGTTTCAAAGGAAATATCGCAATTTCATTGCTCCGAAGTCAAGGGTCGTTTTGTCGGAAAGAAGCTGTTTTAATGAAAATGAAAATGCTTTCTTTGAGTTGTGTGTTTATTAAAATTAGTAAAATATCAAGGACGTAAGAAATGGGTAGTATTTTGACAAGTAACTTAAGAAGGGGTTAAGATTCCGGGTTAAAATGTTTAGAAAAATATTAAAACATTTAGAAGAGAAAATTATAAAATTAAGTAGATCTCCGGTCGTTCTTTCTCGGCGTTACATTTAGAAGAAGTATTAATAATTGTTTAAACTGGAATTTTGCTATCTTGAAACAAACACTTAGTAATCGAAAGACTGTTAAGATACTCTAACACCCATAATTAGTGAATAAATGATATTCTAAAAATTTTAAAAGTTTCTTCAAATACTACGTTAGTAATTTTCATGATACCTACTTTATAATTTCCTTGGTTCGTACGTTATATTTTTGAGAGCAAAATAGGTGTGTTCAATAATTACTAGAAAATTACTTCGCAGCTTAACTTTCAAATATATTGCCATAGGTTATTATTTGGAGAGTATTAGAATGGTTCAGCATTGCACAAATTATTAACATTTTCCTAGTTTCCACCAACATTGGCTATCATGGCCAAATGTTGGCCAAGATAACTATTGTTACTATTTTGTCATAGTTCCTACCTGGCTCAATATATCGCTCTCAGACTCGGTGCTAATAAAACAGGTCAGCTAGCCGTCTGGGTCGAATAAGATGGCCATAAATTTGAATGTTTTGGGACAATTCATTTATTTAATATTTGTGAATTTATGGACTCTAGAACTTTTGTGGTTATTACGAATGAATGAGGTATATTTAGATTTAGCAAATATGTTACACTTTACTATTATTTTTAATAGGCGTAGATAATTATTTTTGATGTCAATTTTTAGTATAATAAATTATGAACTTTAAGGTAGTATATTATTTGTAGTATAAATATAAATATAAAAATTGTACATATAATACAATATTCAACACTACTTAGCATCCATGAAAAATACACATTCTAAATAATATATACCAAGATGTTTGACATGATTTATGGCTGTATATCACCATGTTACGACATTTCTCAACTCTGATCGTAAAAAAACTTTTAGATAATATGATACTTGTTAACTTTTAAAAACTATTATTTCTTTTAAATATGAAATTTAATATTTGTGACACTTTGTAAAACACGAATTTTGATAAAATTTTTAATTTGGTGCGATATCTCACTTATCGAAAATGAAAATGAAATCTTTATTTTGGGTCATTTAACCAAAATAATTAAACATTTTTTTATTAGTAAGTGAAAAAGGGTAAGAGTTGACATATATGATATATATGTAAAAAATGATATTTATGTAGAACATTGACATTCTTTTGTTAATTTTTGCATGCCAATCGATTGGCGAATTGTGCTGAACAATGAATTATGTATAATTATGTCTTTAAATCTTTCACATTTCTTGCAAAATAAATCATTTCATTCATTTCATTTCATTTCATCATCTCTATTCTATAATATATGACCCCTAAAATAAAATATATCCCTTGTAGTTATACTACAGCTACCCTATTCGTAAAAGTAACGCACGCAAACCGCCGTTCAATTGGTCTTTAACGGATTTGATAACGTGACCCGGTTATTGTTTGAAATAATATAAGCTTCTATTTGTAGGGGTGAATATGAAATTTGATAAACACCTTAGCTTTTTGACAATTTGTATCAGAGCAATAGAAATTATTAGATTCAATTCATGGGTAGGGACAATAAGGTACGGGAAATGATAATGTTTGAAACAAAAACATATTATTTTGTTATAATATTATGTGAAAGATATGAATATGCTCAAAATTTCAGTATGTTAAAACATATTACCTGAGTATATTGTAAAACAATAAGTAAACACTAAATAAAGGTTTATTCGAAATTATTTCAAGGAAGTTTATTTTTAACAAAACTTATCGTACTTCAACTGGAATTTAAGTACTCCTTTACAGTTGTAAAACTTCTAACAGCGACCACAAATGAGGCAAAAGCTTTTTAAATTATAAAGTCATTTTTCTTTAAGTTACTGAGACAAAATGCATCCACTTTGTCAAAGAAATGCACATCTTATTGTACACATTTGACAAAATCTACGCTCGCATTCATAAATGTCCTTCGGTGTTAAATTTCGATTTTTCTTATTTAAAATTTAATTCTTAAAATAAACTCTATATCCATGACAATACAGTTCAAAACGTCGTCCCCTAATTTAAAGTTTTGGACAAGCTAATATGAACTGTGGAAAGCAAACAGTATATTCTAAAAAGTTCTCCTTGCTACACGAATATAAACTTTATAAATGTCGGGATAAAGCCCATTGTTACAATTATTACTAAATCGAATTCGGACATTCGTGTTCTACGCACACATTCACAATTTTTACTCACCTATCCAGATGAGCTTGATTTAATTAAAACTTTAAATTGAAGCAATAGAGTTGAAAAATGTACGATAGCTCTCACGTAGCTGTGACTTGTGAGACTGTGGGGTGCATTCGCTTTTCCAGCACACATTAGTGTTAGAAAATCAGTCTGATTAACAGGTAAAATTGAACTCAACAGTAACAGAGATAGAGTTCACAATTCTATTGTAGAGTGTTTGGATTTGCTGCTTTCTAGAGGTCGTATAGTAACCACGGTTGAGGGCTTAAAGGGGTTGGCGGGGGTGAGGGGTGGCGTGAGCAGATAGCTTTTTCAGGTCTACTACGTTAGTAGAATCACGGCTGTCGTGGTGTGAGCACGCACAGCGCGTTATGGAACACGCATACCTTTTCGATTTTTTTTAAAACGTAATTTCTTTGCAAATAATGCTTACTTAGTGGTTGGATTGTGCTGTGCTTGTAACGTTGTGACTTGGACGTCTTGGTTTTATTGAACGCAAGATTCATCTGGAGTATACGTATGACCTAGTTACAAAGATTGAACACGTTTAATTTAAAACTTTTGATTCACGTAAATTGAGTAAAATAACACAAAAAATGTTAGATAATAAATTGCGACGTGTGCTTGTCGATAAGCGCTGGCTCAATATTATGTAACATGACGAAGCTAACACTGCTTTAGAAGGTTCTAAATTAAAATTTTTTGGGCATTTAAATCCAATTGGATTAGTTAATACAGTATCATTTTTTAATATTGAATGTGTCATGATATGTGTAGATGTTCGTCATGTGTGTGTCAGCAATTTAGCACTTACTAATTAATTATTTCTTTTGTATTTAAATTAATATAGAAGGGATTATTGTTTAGTAGAATATAAAATATAGTAAAAAGGTACAAATTCGCATTAAAATGAGATGAGAATACTTATATTTAAAAGTAGAGTCCGTCTAGTTTTAGTGTGAAAAGCGCGCGAATCATACAATTTGCAAATGGCGGGAAGCGCGTTTTTCATCTTTTTATAGGTTTTATACGTAACAATATGTAGTGTATGTTTGTATTGCATTCTTATTTATTTTGTCGCGTGTGAAATGTATGAAAATTGATTTTTTAATGTTAATATTTAAAATTCCATTGACATTGGATTTGTTTAAGTATTTAAAATTCGTAACTTATGTGTATTAATTGGTTAATTAAAAAAAGGAATAGTAAAAAAGTAATTGACTTTATACCAAAGCATTTTCAAATAAATACTCAAACCATTTGGCCATCTTAAACAAAAGTAACATAATATTTTGTATATTTCAAGGAAATATTCTTGCATCAAGCCTATACGAAATTCTTTACGTAAATAATCAATAGCTTGACTTGCCCTTAATAAGACAACCTAGGCTGAACTTTTCATGCCCTGTCCTCCACAACTACTCCTCGATCGGTCAAAGAACACACTTCAGAACAGTGTTGAACGAAAAAACAAATACCTTGGCTTTTGCTGATACTGTTTCGGCTTTCTGACACGGTTTTATTTTCATATTTAATTAGAGGCGAAAAGAACTTATCACTACATAGTATAAAACAAAGTCGCTTTGTCTGTCGCTATGTCCCTTTGTATGCTTAAATCTTTAAAACTACGAAGTACGGAAGCTGATAATTTTTTTAATAGATAGAAGGGTTCTCCAGGAAGGTATTATAGTTTATTAGGTTTTAGACAAAGCGGGCGAAGCCGCGGGCGGAAAACTAGTAATCTATAGAATTAATAAATGTTATAAGACTACAAAGTTTAGCGTTACGATGTTACGTAGATACGCCTACGGCGTAGCGCGTGTGCTACGTTGTAGTACTACAGCGTAGAACTCGAGGCTGTGAAGTATTTATTTCGTAACTAATTCCGATAGGTTTTAATTACTGTTTTTATGAGTAATTATTTTATTAATGGTGTTTACTTTACTTGCACGAGTATTATTTGACATATAATTTGATGATTTACTTAAATAAATAAGTACATAGTTAATATAATTAATATAACAATGGAAAATGCAATCGCAATTATTAAGTAAGTTAAATTATTTCTAAACGTAAATATTATTTAATATATTTTCTTATTCAAACCATTACATATCTTATGTTGCTTTATAAATATGTATATTAAAATAATAATATAACTTATGTACGATTTTCTACTTTAAAGATAAAGTAAAACATTGCGAATGATCGTGTCTTCCAACTGGTTCTATGCACTGACATTCTCTTCTATGAATGTTTATTTATTCACATCGCTGTCGTACATAAAGCTAAAAATATTCTGTATTTTTATTCAGCCAATATTGTTATTTGTATCTGTTTCTATGCTTTATAGACCGGGAGATACTGACACAAAATTTCGAGTCATTTGTAACAGGATGGCGGTTCTACAGGGGTCTTAGTATGCAATGACAAAAAGAAAAATGATGGTGTGAACGCTGGTACCGGTGGGTTAGTCGCGTGGGCGTTAGTCGAACTCGTCGGAAAAATAGCGAAAGTCAAACGATTTGTAACACAAAAATTTTAGAATTTACCGATAGCCCATAAAAAAGAAGTAGGCGGTAGTGTCATGCCATACTTTTCCGGTATGACTTACAGCCCGCCATACCGACGCGAATGTGTTGATTAAAAAAAAACAATTATTCAACCATTTGTACCAAGCTAACTTTTGCACAGGTAACCATCGTCGTGCAGCCATTTACGAAAATCGCCATGCCATACTTTTCGGACGCTTCCAAATGGTCGCCATACCGCCGAAAATCTGCAAATTTTTTTTATTTCGCCTATCTTTTTGTACCAGTATTGCATTTGGATTTTTGGAGAGTATTTGATAAAATGTGACCATTATTATATTTGCCATACTTCTAGTAGGGGGAAAAAGTGCTGTCATACTTGAAAAATAAATTTATTATTAATTTATATAAGTGAAGATTTCCAACACCTAGATCTTTGAAATTTTGTATTTATATTCGTTGATCCTCAAACTTACAGGAAAAATAAGTGCCATACTGTTATAAATCGTTTGACTTTCGCTATTTTCCGACGAGTTCGACTAACGCCCACGCGACTAAGCCGCCGGTACCAGCGTTCACACCATCATTTTTCTTTTTGTCATTGCGTACTAAGAACCCTGTAGAACCGCCATCCTGTTACAAATGACTCGAAATTTTGTGTCAGTATCTCCCGGTCTATTATATTTCTTGTCATTTTAAAGATAAAAAATCGACTTATGAAAAAGGCAAAAACCAGCACTATGTAATTTGTGACCTTTTAAAATATTAATCATTATTCGAAAAATAATATCGCAATTAAGATTGTATTAAATTATGTATAACTGAATACAATACATAAATTTAAATTAATATAAGTAATAAGTATATTGACATAGTAAATAGGTACACCTTATATATGAATCCATGTCTCGTAGATTACCGAGCTCCTGCTTAGCAATAAAGTACAATTCGAATCACATACATTATATACAGTTTTGTCTGTACGTTGTACATGTACATATAATATAGAACCTTTGCCCTTGGCAATTCGGCCGTGGAAGTCATTTCGATAATCGATCGACTCTTTTACTTCATACAGAGAGTAATCTTGTCTTGTGTTTCGAATAAAAATCTTTGCTTTCTTTAATAATAATTAAGTAGATTTAAATGAGATTTAATTAATATCGGTTAAATATCGGTTAAAATTTGACTAAAGATGTGATTAAATAATTTTCTTATAATATACTTGTAGTTATTTTTTGAAACAAAATAATTTTCAAAACGCTGTTATTTATGATATTGTAAGTAAATTTTCGTCATTATCTATATAAAAATATGTTTTAAATAATGGTGTTAAAATAACTAAGCTACTAATTACTAAATAGTTTAATAAATATAACTATTCAAGTAAAACCGTAGAGGTACTTAACCAACATTGAAACTCATTAGTTATTTAATTGTTAAAAAATTAATGCACAAGAGGTCAAAATCATTGAAAAGGTAACATATTCGAAAATTGATGAGAAAACTCCATAATTGTGTGCCTCTTAATCAAATTTCTCTTAAATAAAAGTTGAAAAGAAAAGTAATATGCGCTGAGATTTCTCGAAAAGTTTAATATCGTATTAAGAATTCATAATGCCTCCGGAGTTAAGATTAAAACATACAAACGATTCGACAATTCCGAGGATTTTCGATAAAGTACCTGTTCTTATAATGCGAAGGAAACTTGACTCTTTATGGTTGTTTTTTCCAAATACCAAGTACCACAAAACTATTATAACACTTACTTACTTACTTACTAGAGTGGCGCAGGGACCCAAGTATACATATTATTATAATTATATTATAGTATTTTACAAAGGAGACTTAAAATCTAATAAATTATACACATGTTCCTTCCTCTTCAATCACTCTATTTATTAAATAAACCGCATCAAAATCCGTTGCGTAGTTTTAAAGATTTTAGTAGCGTTAGCTACTATTAAGTATTCTGTGATTTGAGCATACATAGGGTTATAGGGACATAGAAAGTGACTTTGTTTTATACTATGTAGAGATAAATTAATTTAACCTTTGCGCGAAAACATATTTTTAAGCTGTTATTGACCTTACCTTGCCCTCAGTTGATGGCGGTTAGAAACATCATAAAGTGGTCATCCAATAACCGACCGCGCCTAATGTAGGATCGTTTACTAGCTCTAATACAACTAGTCTGATTGTTTTGTCTTTTTTATTACGTTTTTGTATGTTATATTATTATTATTGTGTATATATTAGTGGTCGCAAAGTGGTTGTAATTCGACTAAATTATAAACAGTATAATTTCAAATTTATGGCTATGTAATAAAAGAATATACATATTCTTAGTATGAATGTTCTTTGCATTATAAAAAAAAATGCATTCTGTGCTCTTTTTCTGTACGCACAATTTTCGTTAAAAAGATACAAAGTTGAAAGTATTAATATTATACAGATATATGGCTACGGTTCATGAGTTAACTAGACTTAGTTAAACTTGATAAAATATAAACATTATTATACTATACTTTTATAATTAGCTCTACAAAATCTACACTGTTGATTATTATTTAAAATCTACGTAGTATCAGTAAGTAATAAGATGTAGGAGGCCATAATGTTAACTTAGATTCAACTCCAAAATAAACGTCCAAGTCACAAAAGAGCACTATCTTCCAATTGCATAAAATAATCTATGATGCGTGAACTTTATTAATACAATGAACAAATACAAAGTGGCGTATAATTAATTATTTGTACAGTTATTTTCAGATTCATACACAAATTAAACAGAGAGTATTTACACATCTTTTCGGCAAATATATAATGTAATTAAGATAAATATATAGCGGTTGCGTTGTGATGTAATAACAGATGACGAGCGAGCGCTATGGCCTTGCAACTGTGGGGGTTAAAGAGGATAATGGGGGGTTAGGGGTGACGATGTGTGTGTGGTTGTGCGTGCTCGTGCTGGGGGTTAGTAGTGTTGGGGCGAGCGAGTTCCCCGAGAGAGAATGCTGCGACCCCGTGTACCCGCCGGCCACGGCGACGACTGCAGCGCCGCCGGTTACCCATCCTGTTGGGAAGATTGCAGGTAAGATTATAGTTAGATAAAATAAGGTACAGTACGATTCAAACTTAATGGCGGCTCGGAACATCGTACCTTGTTCCGATACGCAGTTTTGGTTATCAGCGGGATTGTCAACTTGACTGCACTGGCGTTGCGTTGGCGCCATTAAGTTTGAATCGAACTGTATAAGATGTTTAAAATGATAATGAGATAAGTCACTTTAATAAAAAACGAAGAGACTGCATATACAATTTTGATAGCTAAATTCATTGTAAGTTACAATGAAGAGTATTTGTTTTTGTTTAAAAATTAGGAAGGCGAAATACAATATTTTGAATGTACATAAACATGAAAAAAATGGAATCTTATTTGTATTGTTATATATAAGTTTGACGAGCATAATTCAACGTTTTTATAAAGGATCATGATTTCACCTTCAAGTTTTATTTTCAATGCATTCTACTCCAATACATAGAGCTATTAAATACTTTAAATTACATCCAAATTTTTCCACTTGTGCGAGCAAGAAAAGAGATGATATTATAATAATCTTATATATAAAAATGAATCGCAAAATGTGTTGGTAAGCGCATAACTCGAAAACGGCTGAACCGATTTCGATAATTCTTTTTTTATTATGTTCCTTGAAGTACGAGGATGGTTCTTATGTAGAGAAAACGTAAATATTATGTACCACGGGCGAAGCCGGGGCGGACCGCTAGTCTTCTATAATATAAAAATGAATCGCAAAATGTGTTGGTAAGCGCATAACTCGAGAACGGCTGAACCGATTTCGATAATTCTTTTTTTATTATATTCCTTGAAGTACAAGGATGGTTCTTATGAAGAGAAAACGTAAACATGTACCACGGGCGAAGCCGGGGCGGACCGCTAGTCTGTTATACTAATAGTTGTTAGAGTTTTAATGAAAGGAGCGCACTACATGGGTAAGTAGCTAATCACTAATTATTATATTATATATATGAGTTCAAGATTACTTTCATACGTATAAATTTCCAATTGATGTAGATAGATATAAAATAAAGCAAAGCGGAAATTAGTTACAATTAAATCAACATAACGTTTTAAACGTTATTGTGTATAAATAATTTGAACGATAAATTACAATATGACAACTTTAATGACTCACTGGATAGGATAGGATATTAACCTGCTTTTGGGTCAAAAAATGAAATATTGAACCCATATTGAAAGAAAACCGCTCTAGCGCGCGCTTATAAGATTTTATCGTCTTTTCAAATACTTGAAAATTTATTATAATATTATAATTAACAAATTATTCTTGATAGAAACTTTCCTCAAGGAATAATATATACTTTGCCATTAGGTTATTCAAGACGATGGATCTTTAAGAAAAGTACCGTAGATCTATCTCAAACTTTATCTAGTTTGAATATTTAATTGATATGCCATTCTACTGATTATTGTAGTTAAAACGAAATTAAATTTATTCATTTTGGTTTTGTTATTATTAAATAAATATTAATAAAGAGTTTATTGTCAAATCAACAAATTTTCCTTTTAAAACAATAACATTAGACTGATTTACAAGCAAGTTAAAAGAAATATGTAATTTAATTTTTCGAATTACATACGACATCTTAAAAACCTACGATTTCAAAAGGGTCTATAAAAGGCCGGTCCACACAGAGCGAGCTGCCTTGCGAAGCAATTGCTGCGTGAACCAGCTTGGTCAGTGTGTACGTGGCTTTGCCAAGGAAAACGGTGACACGCTTACCTATTTATAGTACCTATTGAATAAATGATTTTGACATTACCACATACTGCGTGGAAACCTAATTAACTAAATAACAATCAATACTAACTTCCATTGCAACTTGTTGCTTATTTTTTAAACCTAACACATCAGTATTGTCAACACGACTAACAAAACTGTCATGGCGTAATTAATACCGTCACGTAATGGCGGCAGCAATGATGAATCGCGAAGGGTTTATTGTGAAAAAGCGGGTCAAGTCAGAACCATTATTCTGAGACAGTATTGTTTCGCTTTCAGTGCTATAACTAATTAACATTTGCGGGAAATATTGCAAGCTGGTTTTTGTATAGATTTTTATATGCGAATCGTGAGAGGAAGGAGGGGTAATTTTAGACTACTTGAAAGTTATATATATATATATATTAATATTATAAAGGCGAAAGTTTGTAAGGATGTATGGATGTATGGATGTTTGTTACTCTTTCACGTAAAAACTACTGAACCGATTACAATGAAATTTAGCACACATATAGAGGGTAACTTGGATTAACACATAGGATAGGTTTTATCCCGGAAATCCCACGGGAACGGGAACTATGCGGGTTTTCCTTTGAAAACGCGGGCGAAGCCGCGGGCGGAAATCTAGTATATAGGTATATATATATATATATATATATATATATATATATATATATACCTTACCATATTTAAAGAGAATAGAGATAAAGAGAAATTTATAATTATTGATTACCTATACAAATGTTGAAACTGGTTTATTCCAAACCGGAAGGTTGTTTTTAACCAAATTACTTGTTCTGTAAAACGCTGTCTCTAAGTCATGAGTTTGATGAATAATACAGGATTTTAAAGATAAATTTTATAGTTAAAATATTACACTAAAATCTACTAAACATTTTCATCGTTCAATCTCCAACTACAAAACATCCATCGCATCACATTTTATTATATAAAATCACATTTTCAATCAATTTTCAAGCTAAAATTTAATAGATCTAGAATTTTCTCAATAAGAAGTCTAGATAGGATTTTCATTAACTCCTTACATCGGGTTAGAGCTATTTTAGGACCTAACACCTGGATACATTAGTTAATGTAGACCTGGCTTATTACGTAATGGACCTTTTCCACTACATGCAGAGTGTTAAAGTGTAGTATTAAAATATCTTATAGATGGTGTTGAAAGTTAAAAGATTTAGTATTAAGCTTTTATAGCATTCAAATTCTTTATAAATGTATTTAAACGATATTGTCGAAGAAAAATGTGAACAACTTTTGAGTAATTGATTGTAACTTTTTAGAATTTAAGAATCATTCTGAAATACGATTCATGGTTTATGGATATCATCATGGTTTATGTATGATCAGATAAATTTGATTTTGTTATATTTAGCACTCTATAAATATACAATATATAACTAGATGAAAAAAGACGTGTGGCACTCGGGGACTGCCGCGGTAAAGCTATTGCATGCATGCCTTGAAGCCACACCTCCGTGCCCGTCGGAGTGGGGAGCGTGAGGTTTTTCGTTACGGAATTTCTGGATTCGGTCCCCGCGCTCAAGGCAAAGATTCGAGAATAGTTACTTCGTAACTCAAAGCCCGCGATAGAAACTATGCAATAGCTTAATAATGGTAAACTTTTCATAAGGTAAATTATTTTTTAAATCATAAAACTGCACACGACAAACTATAGACTATAAAACATAATTATGCAATTCTAACAAAATTTTAACATCGCGAATCAAGCAAAAATTTTAATTGAATCTCGTTGAAAAGTTTAAGTAATTTCAAAAAATGTTTCACTTGCAGACCGCAGTGTGATTTTTATTAATTTATCATCCAACAGAATCCACTCGCCAAAATATATTTCTCTTTGTTAAAACACTCATTATGCGGATAAAATCTTGACCTTACCAATCTCCAATTAGTCACCTAGATATTTAAAACTAGAGATATTTTTTTTATTGAAATATTCAGTTATTTTGTGTTTTTCTAATTATGTTAGAGACAGGTTTTTAGACTGTTTGTATCTTTTTATAATTTATTTGGGGACTCGGAAAATTCTTGATTTTATTGTAAGTTTACAAAACAATCACATTCATATACGAGTATTTAAACGTAATAGAACTTTAATAATTTTTGATCTCAATCTTTAACACTTAGCGGCAGTTTTTCTTTGTTTAAATAGTTATTTAGCAAGACATTTGTATGAATATAGCAACTTGAATTTATGATGAAAATTTGGTAGAAAACCCGTCTTCCGCGCTACATCGTGAAATAAGAGCCAAAAATAAAGCGGTAGGAAGGCTTAAAAATATTCTTTATCCTTTAGATATTGCATAGTAAATAAAACACTCAAACTTTGCAATCAAATATCATGTTGGAAGATATGTATGTAAAGTTATGTTTACGAGACAGCTCATAGTTTCGCACTGTATCGTGAAAGACATCTTTTTAAATTTAATATACTATTTAATATGTAGGAACATAGGTAGTATTACTATACTATATTTAGAACTAGCGGTCCGCCCCGGCTTCGCCCGTGGTACATATTTACGTTTTCTCTACATAAAAACCATCCTCGTACTTCAAGGAATATAATAAAAAAGAATTATCGAAATCGGTTCAGCCGTTCTCGAGTTATGCGCTTACCAACACATTTTGCGATTCATTTTTATATATAAGAAGATAATGATGACCTTTTAAAATACTTTTCAAATAGACTTTAGATATTGTTTTATTTTTATCTCATAAATGACACTCAGGCACGTTCCGTTTCTTGTGTTTTTATTGAATGTCTTATTTATCGATTTGATTGTTACTGGTGGTAAAGAAACGAAAAGTTAGAGGATTTAGGTTTTTGATAATAGAAACTCATAGAGCAATAAACGAGCAAATAATTTTTTAAATAATTCATAAATCTTCCTCTATCATTCCTTAAATGAGAACATTATCACCATTACATACATGTTTGAAAACAACTGTAGATGGGGAATTTTTATATTATGTTTAATTTAATTTTACAGACAATTTTATAGAATAAACTGGACTCTACCAACAGCAGCGCGCGGCTTCGAAGTTTTAATCTAAATTCCGCATATACCTACGTAACTCACCTATAATAATTATAATAATTAGCTTTCCAGACATATGTTTCAGAGGTCCTGGTAATATAACAAATAATGTCCTTTAATGATTAAAAATTTAATTTTCAAATCTAAGAATGTTACTGTTCAATCTTTTAATTGAATAATAATAACGTTTAAAACGTTATAAAACCGATATTACAGAACGTTAACGGTAATACAAACAAGGTTGTTTACGTTGTTTTATATTCATAACGATGTCAAAGCGGTGCTTCACGATGTTTGAAAGTGATAATAATGTACTTGGAAATATATTTATTGCCTATTAGCGTGAGGTTCAATATGAAATCAATAAGGATAATAGGATTCTATTAAGGTCTCATTTAAGTATAGCCTTGACTATTGAAAACTGAGGATTTTAATTTGAAACAAATTCGTTAAATGATAACAAAATTGCTTTGTTATTTTCAACGTTTGTTTTTTTTTTCGTCAAGATATATTCGAAAAAGTTCAAGTTTGTGTTAAATGTACGATTTTTGATCTTCTAAACTCAAAATAAATTTAATAGAAGTAGGTACTCGGCAAAAATTTGTTGTTCGTTAGAATCGATATCGATATCGACACATACATAAATAAAATCCTTCCTTATTATAATATTATAATAGGTTATATTCGTATTTATTAAATATGATATAAGACGTCCTTGCTACTTTGCCGTCCTTTTTCTTTGTCATTGAAGTAGGTACTTACCTACTTTTTCCATGAAAAAATCGGAAGTGTTCTTACGAGCGGACCAGGTTCATAATAATAACATCACTTTGTATTTCTTGAATTAAGGGAAAAGGTAACTTGTGTATTCCTAGTTGTTCATCTCCACCGCAAATTTTCAACAACCTAGAAATTAAATTAGACATTAACATATTGTGTGTAGTTGTTACTATATATAATATCATTGCATGTAGGTACTATTTCGTGTAGATATTATGATACAGATAGTAGCTGAACCTCACGGTTTCATCCGCATGGCTCCACTCCAGTTGGTCTTAGCATGATTATATAAAGATTAGCTTTCCTTGATAAATGGGCTGTCTAACACCGAAATAATATTATGTCAAACCAGTAGTTCCTGAGATTCAAAGCGCGTTCAAAATAACAAACAAACAAATTCTTCAGCTTTATAACATTATATAGATTTAAAAAAATCTGTAATTGTGTTAAAACCCTTGTTAATTAACTTTAAATCCGTAATACCAAGTATATTAATTTAAACTAAAAACGTGAGCGTACAAATAAAAAAGCCCCCACACTACAAACGGCCATTAAATCATAAAACAATAACAATAAGTATAATTCGAAATGGATTATTTGCGCGGGAAATTAATCTGTTTTTAATGAACTTCGCTTATCGTTGAATCGGCCAGACGATTGCTATGCAAAATGCAATTTGGTCACTATATATATAGGAAATACTCCATCGAATGGCTATTCCGCGAACAAATCACTTTATGAATTACGTTTGGCTCAATTGCTAGAAGTATTAAAAGCACATTCATTATTATGGACTTTATAACCTTGCAAATTCGCGGTTAAAATTCTGGGAATTTCGATATCATTTAAATTAGAACTAGGGTATTAGAGTAGAAAGACTTTAGAGTAGAAAGACTTTAGAGTAGAAAGACTTTAGAGTAGAGAGACTTTAGACTAGGATCGCGTAGTGCCAGGTTGCTTGTGTTTTATGTTATGTAGTTATGAAACATAATATCTTTAAGAACTCTGCTATCTATAGATGATATTATAATAATACGAGTTATACAATTACCAACCATAATTACATAAATTTATAATCGCGATCACGTGTAATAATAAAATTAATAGATACCCTATAACAATTCTCTAAAAATGGAGTACCGTACCCACGTGCACCTGGCCACGCTTCTATTTAATGTTTTAAAGTACAGAGTGCCTGTGTATTTGTACGACAAACTGAAATGGCTGGCGGATCATAATACAGCCTACCAGACTCGTCACGCAACTTCTTTATTAGAAATACCTCTTCACAGAACATCCGCATTTAGGGGGAGTTTTAGATACCAAGCTTCAAAATGCTGGAACGACCTACCGCCGCCTATTCGTTCCCAACAAAGCGTATTCTCTTTTAAAAACAAACTGAAGTCTTATCTTCTTGACATTCAAAAGCGCAATCAGAAATTTTAACCCCATCCAATTGTCCTTTATTGATTAATTTTCTTTGTGTCAAAATACACTCACTTATACAAATTTCATATAAATATAAATATGTATGTATCAATATCTGAATATATTATATTGCTGACTTTTATCTATGTACCTATATTAAATGTGCACAAATTTAATTTAATACACAATATATTATATATTATTCATTTACTTATTATATTTATAAAGTATATATATCGATTCAATTATATTTATACTTGCATATTGTTGGATACCTTAGTCTGAACGGAAATACATCTACTGTCAATAAGACATCCTAAGGCGGCCACTGAAAATCAGTGATAACACACTGAGTGGTTGGCCTAATTATGGCATACGTATATCTTTTAAGTTCCTTTTTTTTTTTAACTAAATTGTATCTTTTTTTTGTGTCCATAATAAACTTATTTTCATTTCATTTCATTTCATAAATTTAATTGAGCATATTGTAAATCGGTCTCTGAATATACTATGTTTTATCTTTAGAACTATAGTCACAAAAGGGTAGGTTGTTAGTATTAGGGTATTAGCTAAAAGAAAAATATATTCTTACAGCATAATATCACCATCACTTAAACCACGCCCCACAAACTATCAGCATATACTCGAATATGAATATAAATGGATTCCGAAATTTGTTTGTTGATGCATATCTACATAATATGTATAAAGGAGGGTATTTAAACATGTATGCTTCGGGCGGAATGTAGATCGATTGTTTGTAAAGTTGTCTGTTCGTTTACAGTGTACATGAAGCTTTGACTTCGCGTACATTCAGGTGGTTAGATGTTAAAGTCTGAATTTATTATGTTTTAAGTTTGAAAATCGTATTTTTGAGCATTTTTGACCATTTAGAGCAGTTGTAGAGTGGTCATGTGTTCTCTCAGAGAAACTGCTCCTAAAAAAATATTTTAATTAATAATTGTGAAATACATTTTCCCCATCTTACTTATCTAATAAAGTATGAAGAATGTATGGATGTTACTTGTTCTTTAACATAAAACAGCTCATCAGATCTGTATGAAATTTGGTGGAGAGGCAGACTATTGTCTGAATTAGCACATGGATACTTTTTACCTGAATGGGTACAAAGCAAGTAATGCCACGGGTACAAGCTATATATAACCATAATATATATGCAAATTCTGTAAAATGTTACATGAATAACCACAGGCGTTTCGGCATCTTCCAGTTACATTGTTTAGCCAATTTGAGTACAAGTTTGTCACAAGGCAAGTGAGAACCAGCAGCCATGTTATAAACTCTTGTTTCTCAGTAAATGAACGTCGTACGCTTGACATGGATTTTGAAGCCTTGTATAAGTAAAATAGGGTTATAACAGTGGCCCTTATTTATATGATACTATAGCTTTTTTTTACTTATTTATTCTTCCATGGAAATAGCAAACTGTGCGGTAGAAAAAAAATACTAGCACGCAAAAAAAGTACACTCTCAATTTAATTTCTCTATAGATTAATAAAATAATTATTAGCAAAGGAAATCTATCTTCATCATCATCATAATCATCAGCCCATATACGTTCCCACTGCTGGCACACGGGCCTCCTATGAGGGCCAGACAATAATCCACCACGCTGGCCAAGTGCAGGTTGGCGGATGACACATGTCGTCGAGCTTTTGGTTCTTCGACATGTCGGTTTCCTCACGATGTTTTCCTTCACCGGTCGAGCAGTGGTGATGTTACAACATGCGCAGATAAGTTGAAAAATCAATTTATTTCCTGCAAGCCCGCCTGGTCTCGAACCCCGGAATTATCGATTCAAAGTCCGAGGTCTCACCACTGAGCCACAACTGCTTCATTATATGCTAAATGGACTTTATAGTTTTTCATACGCTGTATCAATGTTAATAAATAGATTGGTTATAAGCGCTACGGAAGTTCCACAAAGAAGCCACGTTTTAACGTGTGCTATGTTTGCCGTTTTTGGAGATCGAATGTTGGTAACCTATCTACACTTTTAACTTATTATATCACTAGCTTCCGCCCACGACTTTGTACGTGCATCCCCGTTTTTCCCCGTTCCCGCAAGAATTTCGGGAAATCCTTTCTTAGCGGATGCCTATACGTCCTAACATCTACCTGCATGCCAAATTTCAGCTCGATACGTCTAGTGGTTTGGGCTGTGCGTTGATAGATCACTATATCAGTCACCTTTGAGTTTTTTTTTTTTTTATCGCTTAAGCAGGCACACGAGCTGGCGGGTCACCTGATGGAAAGTGATGCCCGCCGCCCATAAGCATTCGCGATGTTAGGGCCACCGCGAATGTGTTGCCGGCCTTTGAGGTGTAAATATGCCCTTTTTTTGAAGGTCTCCGTGTCGAATCCGTTTGGGAACACTGAGGATGGTAAGTCGTTCCACAAGGTTGTCGTTCTTGGTAGAAAGTGTCGAGAAAAGCGCACTGTGGTGGACCGCCATGCATCCAGATGGTGGGGGTGAAACTTTAATTTGTGGCGAGAGGTGCGATTGTGAAATTCAGCAGCTGGAATGAGTTCAAAAAGTTCCACAGAACAATCCCCGTTATAAATCCGGTAGAACACGCATAGAGATGCAACATCTCTCCGCAGTGAAAGTGGATCCAGCGAATCGGAAAGCTTAGGGTCGTCAATAATTCGGACAGCTCGTCGCTGAACGCGGTCTAATGGTAGGAGCTGGTATTGGGGCGCTCCGGCCCAGAGGTGAGAGCAGTACTCCATGTGGGGCCTGACTTGTGCCTTATATAATTGCAGGCGATGAGCAGGCGTGAAGTACCGTCTTGCCCTGGCGAGCACCCCTAGTTTTTTCGAAGCTAATTTAGCTTTGTCCTCCAAAAAACCGCGAAACTGGACATCAGACGTAATTTCGACCCCAAGGATTCCGATGCTAGGTTTTGCTGTGAGAGGGGTGTTCTGAAAGTTAACGGATACGTCAAAAGGACTTTTCTTGGCGGTAAACGCGCAGACCTGTGTCTTGGCCGGATTGAAATCAACAAAGTTTGATTGGCCCCAAGTCGAGATTTTCTCAAGGGTGGTCTCAATGTTAGACACGAGGTTGTTTCGATACAATTTAGTTTGCTCCAGAGTGGTCTTTGCTTGGCCTGCGTAGTAGGCATCACCAGTACTGTCATCTGCATAACAATGAACGCTGCGTATTTGCAACATGTCATTGAAATGCAGAAGAAACAGCGTAGGGGATAATACACAGCCTTGTGGGACACCAGCATTAATAGGCTTGGGTTTGGAGCAATGTCCGTCTACAACGACTTTGATGCTACGTGCCTTTAGAAAACTGGCTGCCCAATTGCACAATCTCTGGGGTAGACCATATGATGGGAGTTTGGAAAGAAGCCCCTTGTGCCACACCCGATCAAAGGCCTTCGCTACATCTAAACTTACAGCCAGCGCTTCCCCCTTACTCTCAACAGCTTTTGCCCATCGGTGAGTCAGGTATGCAAGAAGATCACCAGCTGAGCGACGATGACGGAAACCGTACTGGTGGTCGTTTAACAGCTGGTGATCCTCTAGATAACGTAAGAGCTGACTGTTAATGAGTTTTATATATATAGATTTCGCTGTACAATACCTACAAATAAAATATGAAGGTATGTAACTACTAAGCATATTATTTATACAGGTTTCATGAGCTTTCAGCAATATTTGCATGACTTACTGAGTCTAGACGATCTTGTTTTATTTATAAAATGTTTAAATTGTAACCCACCCTAGTTTTGCATGTATGGATATTTTATTGTATATTTTCTTGCATAAGTTTATTAATGCATGTCAAATGTTAGTTTAAATATGGGTTTAATTTAATATAAGGTGCGAGAACTTATACAACATCAAGGACATTTTAAATATTTTATTATATTAGTAAAATATTTAGTTAGTTAAATATTGTATTGTACTTAAATCGAAGCATAGTTATACCTGGATGAGCCAAAAGCCGTAAAATATTTTCTAAATTAATGATGATGGTCCTAAGTTTTAATCTGATCTGTGATATTTAACTTTTTTAAATATAAATAATCGATAGGCAGACGTTTGACCACAATCCTACCTGATGGCAAGCCACGCACGTATGCAGCTTAGGAGGCACCTATTCATCCTAGCTTTTAAGAGGTCCAGATTGTATTGCTCAGGAAATATGGTGGTAGGGAGTGAATTGTTTGGATATTTCAATGATGAAAGAAGACTCACTATGTATACTATTAAAAATCTATGACTACGTCCTAGCTATACGACTTCCTGGTTGCCTGGAAGAGATCACTACTAAGTGATAAGGCCGCCAAATACACTAAACTGCTCCTTGCTTTTATTTTTGTATGTTCTAGTATGTAAGTCTGTTTAGTTGTATTAAAGAGTAAAATAAAATAAATATATTTATTCCAAACTTAATTCACATTGTTTAATTTGAATTGGATTGAAATTCAAACTAATGTTATTGCAAACGAGAGCAATCTAATTTCATTTGGAATTCACAAACATTTCCATTTTACTCATATATTGGTAAATTCTGGCTGAATTTGGAACAGTTTCTCGTAATGAATTGCCTCTTGGCCGCAATAAGTATGGATGCCTCTGATTTGTTTTTGGTAGATGATGATTGTAGGTAAAATATATGAAAGTAAATAACTATTTTTTCATTATAATTTTCTTTTTTAGCACACAAAGTCATCTAAGATATTACATATACATTAGAACATTATTACCATTAATCTAATTATTATTATTAAAATTTACTGTTTATTTTTTCACCTATACATACTACATTATTACAAAGATGAAATACTTTTTGTGTGTTTTTACCAATTAAAAATTAAAATTCTTACATTATTATAACGCTTCATTACTATAAGCTATGTTCTATTTGTTTTAATTCAAGTCCAACCGAGTAAAGCCGGGACGAGTAACTAGTACTCGTGTTTTTGAGGACCCTGATAATAACAGCTTAGCGAAATAATGACAGCGTAGTAGCGACTCATAACATTATTGTAACAACAAATTATACTGTATTTTGTAGTAAAATAGAATTCTTTGACGAGGTTATTTCTAGGCGCAAAGGCTGAATAAAAAATGACCTACATTTTCACAAAAGAGGCAAAGGGTGGATTTTAAAAATAAAATAATATTACAGGGTGCATTTTTTTAACTTGTGACATATTGAAAAGGGGAGTTATTTATGTAGTAGACGACTTTAGCTATGCAAAAGTAGAAGAACTTATTAGGTTTGAGCATGCGATAAAAATATAGGCCAGTCTCATTAATCATATTAAAATAGAGACGAGTTTTCTTTTGAAAATAAACCTGCAGAGCTACTTTAAATTTATCAGCAGTTAATAGGGTAGAAACGGACAATATATTTTCAAATATTTCTTTTTCAAATAACGTTTATATGTGCATACTAGCTGCGCTCCGCAGTTTCACCCGCGTGGCTCCGCTCATGTTGGTCTTAGCGTAATGATATTAAATATATCTATAACCTTATATACCTATATACCTTATAGCCTTCCTCGATGAATGGGCTATCTTAACCCCTAAATAATTTTTCAAATCGGTACAGTAGTTCCTGAGATTAGCGCGTTCAAACAAACAAACAAACTTCAGCTTTATAATATTAGTATAGATTTACTGCATTCGTTTATTTACTGGGTTTCATAAAAACCTTTAATTAAAATTTTTGCAAAATATTTTAAAGTAAGAAAGTATATAATATACAAACTTTTGATTTTTCTAAATCATAAATGGTACGGAGTAACGTAATTCAACTTGACCCCTTTAAAAGGTTAAGAAAGCTGTGGCACAGTTGTATTTTCCTGCCTCTATAAATATCGCAATTAAACACAGCAAAACCAATTTTTTTGGATGTATATTTACGTATATTTTTTATAATTTTTAATACATAAGTATCTACAATTTTTCTTATAAAAATCTTCAATTAAAATTGTAATTGTAGGCAACATTTTCTCGTTTCATTTGTGTTAATAGGTAATAGGTTTTTTAAGCATGTGGTAAGTAATTATTGCACTAATTGTATTTTTCTATTGTGTTGTTGTAAAATATTATTAACATGTAAATTATTTATTCGGAGTTCTTTTCTTACGGTGCATTTGTATCAAACGAGCGAATGCTCTTTCTTACCCCTCTATGTCAAATTCTTCTAGTGTAAACAGGCGTAGAGCATCTTTCTTTGTTCTTAGTGCGTTCGAAAAGATTCTATGCAATGTTCTTATACTGAACAACACTGAATACGAGTTTTCGTTTACACTAAAAGATCACGAAATGCTCTTGCTTTAGATCTATGTTCGTTTGATGCAAATGCACATATATTGTCACAATTTAGAAACAACTATCGTACAAATTAAATAACTTCATCAACATAAATAATTAAATAACTAGCTTCCGCCCGCGACTCCGTCCGCGCGGATGTCGGTCTTCGCGTGGATGGTTTATTTCTCCATTTTGAGTAACTCTGACAATGACATCTTATAAATATCTATTGGACCCAAATAAGGCTAGGCCTATAATAATACGCAACGTGTTCGCGGTTCTACAGAACAACGTCTATGGATAAAACTGAAAAATTAAGATTAATTTTTTTTCTACGTATTTTACCAGGATAAAAAGTATCCTATTTTACGCCCAGGATGATAAGGTATAATTATACCAAGTTTCATCGAAATCGAACCGGTAGTTTTCACGTGATGTCTTCACATACCTACAGATAGACAGACAGACAGACAGACAGACAAAAATTTTTTTAATCACATATTTGGGTTTGGTATCGATCCAGTAACACCCCCTGCTATTTATTTTTTCAATATTTTCAATGTACAGAAATGACCCTTCTACAGATTTATTATAATAATGTATAGATGTTAATAACTTATGACACACAAAACTACATAATAAGAAATATAATGTACCCAGACATTAAGCTGACATCACAAAAAATTCAAAGGGCATTGATACATATCAAACTTTACCCGATTATAAATTTTCATAAAAGTTGAATATTAAATGAAAAAGGTGGAATGGTTTCATGACGGACACTTACCGTAAGGGTGTGTTACACTAAATTAATTTTAGTGGCTTCGCCTGGCTGTTAGCCAACTGGGCTGTGTATACAGACTTATACGGATGGTCTTTGGTTAGGAGAGTAAATTGTAATTGCTATTTTTTGTGAAGGAGGTTCGTAATATCGGAGATGTTAAGTAACAAAAGGCGTCTGGTAAATATTATGTCTTTATATGTATAAGTTTGGAATTTAATGTAATGCGGGAGATACTTCGTAGTGCTATTTAAGTTTTGCTTGTCTACGATAAACTACGACAAATATATTTGAGTTTTGTTGGATTAAATAAAAAAATGTTTTTATTTAATTTTAATACGGTTTACTAAGCCAATACTGTTGTAATCAGTGAATAGTCCGAGATCCAAATGTTAACAATACCTATATTGTGACATCTCAACATCTGCTAACCTGCACTTTGCCATCTTAAAAAATATGTGCGCAAGTAGCTTGTGTCTCTGCAGTAGCACCAGATTTAAGCTGGCGGTGATGAATATTGTTTGATTGTTTTTTTCTTTTATAACAAACGTACCAGTTCTATTTAAACATGCTTATTTTAACTGTGAGTAATATTAAACGATCGGACTTGACTTTTTACGTGCCCTCCATACTCCATAGTACGGAGGCGCTCAACTGAATGATATATCCACGCGGTCACCCATCAATAAACGAGCCACGGTATACCTTGCTTACCGCATAGTTTACACATCAATAAGTGCTCGCTGTACTTCAAATGCTATTAAAAATATAGCTTGAAAAACTTAAAAAACACACTTCAATTAGTTCAAATTATTGTATTGTCACGATTGCTTGATAAGTGTACAAAGTTTGAATTAAATCTGTCCGTTTAAAGTGGGTCAAAATCGAGTCTAATGAAATCGCTTACATATTTTAGGTGAGGCTTATACATATAAGCGTGACATTATATAAACGTTATATATTATCGAGTAAGTAGTCGTTTATTAAGAAACTAAACTGAGTTTGTGCTTCTTACAAAGACAATTAATATTCTCAATAGTGTTTTAGCTAAGCGGACAATTATTAGCCAATCAACTCTTTTTAGTCAACAGCTAGACTACAAGCCCGCATAGGACAAAAATATGGGTCAAATGAACCACCAGGGAACATATCTAGAACGATAGCAGAGCAAAAAATAATAAGATTCATCACTATGCCGTCACTTGTAAGCTGTCCAACTGAGTGCAGATGAGAATTGAAAAGTACAGGTAGACTCGGAAAATTTTGGTCATATATTTTTGTACGGCATTCTTAACCATCGATAGATCCATTAAAAATAATAAGAAACCGCTCAGTACCGTACAAAAATGGTGGTCCACCAAGTCGGAATTTTTATTTAATTTCCGAGAGTTACCGGGGGTAAATTTGGTCATTTGACCATGTACGGCATCTGTGTCATACTATTGCTATACTGCTTTTAATCCATTATTCCGCAACGCCGTACAAAAATCGGACAAGGGGAAAAAATCGAGAGTTGTAATCCCCTCTCTTTCCCCACTCCACGGGGTCATTTGACACAACACGAAATAAATTTATTTTTAAAGTATTTTATGCATAGATAATATTTTTTCATGTGCCGTACATTTTCGTTGGTTCAAAGGGGAAAAATCTGAAAAAGAAAAAAATCCATATAACGAAATGTTTGCTTTATATTTTTATAATAAAATATAAAAATACATTAATATTAAGAAGCTCGAGGTGGTTAATTATCACCTTGGAAAGTCGGAGTCAGGCGGAATGGACTCCGTTAAATTGATGAACTAATAAAAAAGCTATGAACGAAAAGATGTGAATTATATGCAATCAGTCCATGAATACAGGTAAAGTCACAAGCAAATGCTAGTAATATATACATATTCAAAATGTACAAGTAAAGCGCTTTCAAATGATACCAAACACTGCATATTTATCTTAACTTTATTTTTTTACTCTGTGTGTTTTGTCCGCTAGAGGGCGCCACATTAGATTTTGTGAAACCCCATATAGCCTTTAGCTAGCTGGTCGCTGGTTATCCAGTGAACAATTCAGACGCGACGAATGATATGTCATTTGTCGAATTCTGATAAGTAGTTTAGAAGTTACGAGGGAATAGATGAACATACATACATGACCTGTAAACAACCATAACCCTCCTTTTGCTTTGTCGTAGTTGGGTAAAAATATGTTAATGCCGTACTGTATCAAATGGCCATAAAGCACCCTTAAAATTGTAGCTTTCGTTGCTTTCATCAGCCTAAAAGATGTGGTCTGCACAAAAATGTACGGCATCGTTTTTTCCTAATTTATCTATGTTAATACTATTTAAAACAACGGATAAAGTGTAGAAAACTATTATATTTCATTAATCTACGATGTTTAAACTTTAACAAAATTTCTGGTTTTGCATTTCTCTATAACTTTTTTTAGAACGGTTTCTTTTGAACGTCAATACTATACAACAATTGAATTTTACAATATCATGTTAAAAAAAAAGTTCCCGTACAGGGTCAAATGACCTTACAGCTCTTTATATCAAGAATTTGATGAAATTAAGATGATTATTGGTATACATTTAAAAGAACAATTATTTTTTGACGGCATTGCTTTTAATAGTACTTTTGAGTGCTAGATAATGTTTTGGAACCGAAGCCGTACTTAGTCAAATGACCCCCTGGAGTGGGGAAAGAGAGGGGATTGCAACTCTCGATTTTTTCCCCTTGTCCCCATGATTTTTGTACGGCGTTGCGGAATAATGGATTAAAAGCAGTATAGCAATAGTATGACACAGATGCCGTACATGGTCAAATGACCAAATTTACCCTCGGCAACTTTCGGAAATTAAATAAAAATTCCGACTTGGTGGACCACCATTTTTGTACGGCACTGAGCGGTTTCTTATTATTTTTAATGGATCTATCGATGGTTAAGAATGCCGTACAAAAATATATGACCAAAATTTACCGAGTCTACCTGTACTTTTCAATTCTCATCTGCACTCAGTTGGACAGCTTACAAGTGACGGCATAGTGATGAATCTTATTATTTTTTGCTCTGCTATCGTTCTAGATATGTCCCCTGGTGGTTCATTTGACCCATATTTTTGTCCTATGCGGGCTTGTAGTCTATACATATTTAACAAAAGCAACGCTGAACTTTGCCTTTAATTTAAACGTTTTTGTGACTTAAAAATCTTATATTTATTATCATAATATATATATTATTATAATTAATTATTATTCTATAAACCGAAGCGACGATAATATTCTTATACAGGCTTCGTGCCAAATATTAATATATTCTTGTTACTAAAATACGTTGGCAACGGAATAAACCGAGAAAGGATTCTCAGAAAAGGCTGGTAAACTAAAGTTGATATTCCGTGTATATCATATATTATGGAAAAATCAATTAGACGTTGTGAATAATAAAATTCCCATATAAGAGTAAATCTTCTATCCATAATAAAAATGAATAGCCAAATGTGTTGCTTAGCGCAAAAATCGAAAACTTTTTTATAATATTCCTTGAAGTATGAGGATGGTTCTTATGGAGAGAAAATGTATACATGTACTACGGGCGAAGCCGGGCGGACTGCTAGTTTAATATAAAACCGTTGAATAACCGTACACTAATTATTAATTTGGAATTAAAGTGTATAGAACTAGACTGTACTAATTTATGAATCAAAAGTTAATTTTAATTACTACGTTGAAATAGGTACTAGGTCAAGGTTGGTTTTAAAGCAATTGAGAGATGAACTAAATTATCTCTATGGAACGAAAAGTAATAATGAGATACATCGATTTAAATAGAATATAAAAGTAATTAAACTTTGTGCCTAATACTATTGTAAAGTGATTGTAAATTATATTTTATAATTACGAGTTACGTGAATGTGTTTCTAAACTCTTTAGCTGTTTAAATAATATTAGTAGTATGAGTCATTTGTATAATATACAAAATAATAATAAATACGGTGTTATATACTCGCACGAATAGGACGCGTATGTGCAGCTCGAGGGTTTTAGAGAGACTGATCAATTATGCGACGTAAGCGCCAAATTTTTCATAATAATGAAGGTAGAAAATTATTCCTGTTAATCGTGATTTTATTCCTATCCCCTGAGTATTTTATTGTGTCTCAAATACAAAAGTACGAATGTATTTTATAAGAATCATAATCGGTTTTTCATTCTCTATTCCACATTTATCGTCAAATCGATTTGAAACTAAATAATTGATTAAAATACATAGATGGAATACTCCAATGCATTTACATATTAAATATTGAATTGAAAAGGAACCATAACTCATAATGATTTATTACCAAACGTGACGCATATTTCTATAAGACATCCTATCAATTTACTTAAAGTAACCTTCAAATCTATACTAACATTATTAAGTCGAAGAGTTTGTTTACTTGAACGGGCTAATCTCAGGAACGACGGAAACGATGAAATTATTTCAATGTTAGATAGTCCAATTATCAAGGAAGGCTTATACTATTTATGTATATAGGTACGTTATGACCAATAGGAGTGGAGCAATGAGGGTAAAACCGCGGGGCACAGACTGTAGAATATAATAATGTAAATTATGAACGAGTTCATGTGTACAATACCTTTTCAATACAGATCATCAAAGCTAATAAAGCATAAAACGTAATAGAACTCTCATTCATATCAATCGACCCAAATACGTAACGATTGAAAAGTACAAAACGTCATTAGAAGCTACAATCCTTTAACGAATTACTCGTGACGTCATTGACCCAGTATGACCTATTTCATTAAAGCTAAGGGCAAGTTTTCACTAACATTGCACACTGCGATTATTTGCGTTCATTCCAGTCGCAAAGTTTTAATTGAGCGCAAAATTGTTACAATGCCCGCTGCATGGAGTTTTTAGACAATTCGCGAATTTTAAATGCAACATTGTTTAGAACTGTTATGGTTTATTTGCTTAAAAAAGTTTTCAGTTAAAACATGATTGGTAAAAATTAATTTAATTATTACAACTTTAGTATTTTATTCCTCATTTTAAGTTGCTACCTATACAAAGCGAGGAGACAAGAAAGCAAAAGCAATAAAACATTTAAAATACTAAGATAAATCATGTACCCAGAAATTAGATTTTAGACAACACCACAGAAGACTCCATCCCTCCTCACTTTTGCATTTCAAAAATAATAGTGAACATGAAGTTATTAAACAAATGTAACGCATTATTTAGCTTTCATTATAACCAGGCCTTAATAATTACCGCTGATAAATCGTTCGTTGGTTGTATAAATATGGGATAATACATTTGTGAGCCTAATTATCTGCCTATAGGTGAAAATATTGTGAACATCTCAAATAAAGGTCACGAAAGATCCATTTTATCCAAATATTGCTAAACGAAACTGATACAGTTCGTCGTAGCTTAGGAAAAAATATAACCAGTATAAGAAGAGCTTTTTATTATATTGCTTCACTTGAATTACAGAGGTTTTGGAACCTTCTAGATACTTATCCGATCTTTATGAATATAGTATACAGTTACTCCCGGTTTATTGGTACATTGAATTCCAAATCATTTCACTAAATACATAGTTGAATGCGTTGATTTAATAATTATTTATGCACTGTACAGAAAGTCAAGTCTAATTATACCATTTATTCTAGTAATCTGTAACAAAGATCCGTCCATCCATAAGTTAGAGGAACCATTTTGGCTCAATTATCTCGGTCAATCAAATCTTTATTCTATTCGTTAAGAAAATAACTCGTTAGTTCAATAAAAAGTATTCTTTAGTGCTGGATATGAAAATTACCCTTTATTTTAATTCAAGTAATGTATGAAACAGTATAATTTTAGAATTTAACCACGATAAATAATAGATTATAGAATTGATACAGCAATTTTTATATTGCAAGCCTGTGTCAGGTCAATGCACATTGTTAAAATGGCCGCTGAAAACAGAATTCCTACACCTCTACCTCTCTCAAAGGATCTATTTGGTTTGTATTCACGCCAAAAAACCTAGAAAACAAAGCTATTGACTAAGACAATGGATACTATAGTACTGTGCTATACTGTGTTTAATTGAATACAAAAAACATGTTTTCAGTGTGTTGTTTTATAATTTCAGAAAAAAAAAGAAAATAGAAACAGTCACTTGTGGACTACAAAATATTTTTGAAGTGAAACTTCTTTAGGCGCGTTGAGAGTAAAATTTCAAGGTCATGACAGTATCGTCACGTCATGGAGTAAGGCGACGAATTTGTTATCTTTGAATCTTGCCATAGAAGTGTCAGAAACATGTGTGCTCGGCACACACGCTCTTTTTTTAATAGGTATTTGCTTAAAAAAAATATAGGTTCTTTATTCCAACACAACTTCTAACTGCGTCACTTTGGTATGAGAAACGTATCTAAAACTAAATTTATACAGACTAACTTTTACAAATTAAGAGCTATCGTTAAGAATTGTTATGTTATTTCTTTTACAAATTAATGTTTCTAGTTTTCCAATACATCTTAATAAATTGCCAGCAATACTAACTCTAGTTGGTAAATAAGTTTAACTAGGTTAGCAAATAGCAAGGATACATGTACTATTCGAAGAAGGCATTACTAACATCTTGTAGTTTCGCTGTTTCAATTCTCGGAGATCTAAGGTTACAGATGCAAATGTGTCTCAAGTTTCTTTATATCCGATTTTCTAGAAGTTTATTTGCTTTGCATGTGGCATCTTCTTGTTTCATAAATGCATAGAAAATTCTTAGTTGTAATTTTATGATATGCAGTAGAATTTAAAGATTGAATATGATTTAGGTAATTTTTACACAAAATCATGTTATTGGAATTACATGCATAATTTCATTCATACTTAGTTTTTAGTTTTTATTTTTAATTAAGTATTAAAATCATAGATTTTGAAAGCTTTTTAATTCAATCACTAGCTTGCCCAGCAGCTTTCCTGCCCAACTGTTTTGTGTTTTCTCGAACACTCCTGTGCCCATATTAAACGTTAAAAATTAGCCGAAATAGTCTAGCCGTTCTCGAGTTTTACGCTTAGCAACACATGGCAATTCATTTTTATTATAAAGATCTTTTTTTCTTTTATACTAAAAGTAATAATATAAATTCGACACAGTTAAGTAACACGTCTGTAAGTATATAATAATATATTTAATACAGAACCTTTTATTGCTTCAAAAGAAATATAAATTGTATAAAGGCTCTCAGAAAGCTCCCGTAAATCCTGTCACCTCACTTTATTCATATAAAAAGATAATAAACTCCAAAATAATACGAGCTTTTCAACTATCGACGTGCGCATTAAAATTCACTAGCTTACAAAAGTTTTCACTTGGAAGCTTTGAACTCGAAGTTTGGAGTTAAAAATGCATACAATTATTTATCTCTTATTGATATTGTAAAGGCTATTATTAAGTAATATATCATCGTGTGTTGAAAATAATTAAAATACACGCAAATAATACTTTAGGATACATTTAATATAGTAGGTATATACTATTTTACACGTTATATATAATATCGAAGTAAGTATTTACTAGACTTATATGACTATGTAACAGTTAACAATGAAGTACAATAACTTATCAAGTCTTAATTATAAAAATGAGTTATTATGCAATATGTATTTGCGTACTAGCTTTCCGCCCACGGCTTCGCCCGCGTTTTCAAAGAAAAACCCACATAGTTCCCGTTCCCGTGGGATTTCCGGGATAAAACCTATTCTATGTGTTAATCCAAGTTACCCTCTATATGTGTGCTTAATTTTATTGTAATCGGTTCAGTAGTATTTGCGTGAAAGAGTAACAAACACATACACATCCTCACAAACTTTCGAATTTATAATATTACTAGCGGTCCGCCCCAGCTTCGCCCGTGGTACCTACATGTTTAAACTATCCTATCTCTCAAGTTGGATCGAACTGCACATGGTGTGCGAATTTTATTATAATCGGTTAAGTGGTTTAGGAGTCCATTGAGGACAAACATTGTGACACGAGATTTATATATATATTAAGATGATTATTAAGTAGGATTCCTGAAGCCAAACTCCATTATACGTAACTTGAATTAAAAATAATTAATGTACTGTTCGATTTATTTCGCTAAAGTTTATACAAAATGTTCATACGAATGCTATACTATTCAGTGGTTTCTAACAAAAATAGAAACCACTATTTGTGGATGATAGATGCATCGCTGGAACACAGTTGAAATGGAGTAAAGTTGTAAATATTGGTTACTAGTCGTTTCGGTAGTTATATGAATAAAATACAACATCTTTATTTTTGTAGCTGTATATTTTAAAATCGATACAATTATATTATTGCTTTAGCTTTGTAACTATATAGAAATTACTACATAGTATTAAACAAAGTCGCTTTCTCTGTCCCTGTCCTTTTGTAAGCTTTAATCTTTAAAACTAAACAACGGATTTTGATGCAGTTTTTTTTAATAAATAGAGTGATTCAAGAAGAAGGTTTAAGTATATAATTTATTAAGTTTTAGTCAAACCGGGCGAAGCCGCGGGCGGAAAGCTAGTGAAGTATAATAGCAAACTGAGTTAGAGTATCTAAATTAAATTTTAGATATAGATATCTAATAACTAATAACTTATGCTACTTTACATTAGTATTGAAGTTTTTAAATAAATAAGACACGATCACATTGCCTAACTACACAAAGTTTCTATCTTATCTTCTATCTTATCTTTGACGACGCAGTTGGCGCAGTGGTAAAGTAACTGCCTACTGAGCCGACGGTCCCGGGTTCGATCCCCGGTCAGGGCAAATATTTGTGTGATGAACTCAATTATTTGTTCTTGAGTCTGGGTGTTATTATCTATATATGTATTTATTAAAATATTATATTTATCGTCGCCTAGTACCCACAACACAAGCCTTAATTGAGCTTACTGTGGGACTAGGTCGATTTGTGTAATAATGTCCTATAATATTTATTATTTATTTATTTATTTATTTATCTCAACTAAAGCTATCAATATCAATATCTTCTTACGTAAAACTAGAATATCGTCCGAGTCCTCTTATTTGGTGTGGCTGATATATTTTATACTAGATTTCCGCCCGCGGCTTCGCCCGCGTTTTCAAAGGAAAACCCGCATAGTTCCCGTTCCCGTGGGATTTCCGGGATAAAAACTATCCTATGTGTTAATCCAAGTTACCTTCTATATGTGTGCTAAATTTCATTGTAATCGGTTCAGTAGTTTTTACGTGAAAGAGTAACAAACATCCATACATCCATACATCCATACAAACTTTCGCCTTTATAATAGTATTAAGATCTGTTTTAACTAACATTTTCTTATTCTCGTGAATCGAACCCAGGACATAGACATACACTTATATAATTATGTATTACTATTATTACCGCTGTAGCAAAACCGCGGATTCCTATAACATAAAATTAACAGTAGGTACTTATTCTAAACCAAATCTTCCTTCGCTAAGATAACAAAGCCGATCACATTCGATCTAGCTACATTGTAAAATAGTCCCCATTACGCTCAACTTTGTACGGCAATTTGTAACCATTAGATTTAGGTAGTTAACCCTCGCCTGCTGAAGGTAATCTGCTCAGTAAATAGACTGAATCACAAGTATATTTGATAAAAGTTATTGGAGGGTTAACGCTTGTTAGTATTGATTGCACGTAATTGTGAGTCGAATCGCTAACTCGGTTTTATAATTCTTGTACAGGGAGGTTTTTGTGTAATGTATTTTGTCGTCAAACGAATTTTGTGAAGGTAAAAGATTGTATTTTTTGTTTGTTACGATTTAACGGAAAAGCTATAGACTTTTAAAACTATAGAGATTTTTCCTATTAGAAAATTACAGATTTTTTGCCAGTAATATAGGTTATATTTAATTTATTTATATCAAAATATTAAATCATTCTATTATTTTATCAATAAGTAGAGACAAATTGATATTTGTGAGAGTATATTCAGGTTAGATAAAACACTCCTACGAGAATGCTTGTGTATGAGATGGCTTAAAATTCAAGCATTTGCATTTTAAAGGAGTGCAATATTGAACTCTTTTAGCTCCTAAATTGTCCTATAATTTAAAATGTATGAAGAAGATATGAAGATTATTTTTACGAGTATAAGTTACAATATCTTTTACCTCCAACACTATTATTTATTGTCATTGTATACGGATATAACAACAAGTAAATATATTTTCTATGACAACATTTTTGGTATAAGATAATTTGCAAAGAAGATTTTTCCTTTATCAACTTTGTAACAAAATACTTTTCCGTATTTTCTTTCATCAATTACTCATTGAAGCCTTTCTAATTAACCAAAAACACTTTATTCAGATTTAAGAAATTCATCAAATTACATGAACATCTACCGTTTCCATTAAATGATAATAATATATTGGAGATTTCTGATATTATTTTCTATAGTATATAATATAATTATTATACTTATCATAGTTTTAAATTTTAATGATGTTGACTATGATTATATAAATTAAAAGCAAATAAATATTAAGTAAGCAAATAAATAAATATTACTTTTAATCGTGTTATTAATACAAAAAATATACTTTAAGAGCTTATTCGTAATTCAATTACATAACAGAAGTACGCGAATTGAAAAACGGAATTTACATTGATGGATTCACAGCGACCCATATCACATTTGTACCGGGACTCGGGAAAGTCAGGGGCAAACAAATGAATTGGTCGGACGCTAACTGCCCCGCGGCACGCGAGCGTATGACATTGAACTGACAAAACGACGACGCTATTATCAGCCCGCGTTTTAGGGTTAATACGGTTTTGAGACGATTTGGCAGTTTCGCTTACGGGTTATACTTTTATGATATACGGTGGGCTTGGCTGGCTATTATTAAATTAGAGCCGTTTGAAAAATTGTAAACCTTTTAAAAATGATAGGTCCGGTTAATGTTAGAATTGGCTGGTCGGAATTTTCAATGGTTGATGTTTCTTAAAGAATTATAAGAAATGGTACTACTTGCAAATAAGAAATATATTAACTTCTTTCTTGTATGTTCAAATAGATGCTCCCTGTTTGATCGTTTCCGCGTTTAACCGAAATTGATCTAGCAGAGGCTATTTTGAAAAGTTTTTCTTATTATCTAAGGAGTCATAAACTATAGGCACAATTTTATATGAAAAATGGTCATTTTTACCTGGACAAAGTCGAGGCTGGGCAGTGATAATACATAGAGAGGAAAAACAAAGGCTTTGTGGAGAATATGACATGAGTAGGGTCAACATAATATCGCCAAAGTTTGACAATAAACAATATTGATGACGGTATTTTTTTAACAAAGTCTACTTTATATTTAGCGAAGAAATCTTGTAGGTATGTATTGAATACTAGTTACACGCATTAGCCTTGGATTGGTATCCAAGTTACCACTGTTAAACGGTAATATAATATTTTAATTAGCTCTGTAACTTCTAAATAAAATAATATGAAATAACGTGCTAATACAAAACTACCTTTTAAATCAAGTTGGGTACATTAATCATTTCAAACCCTTTGTGTAAAATGAATAATTCGTTAAATAAATTTTACTTAAAAATACAAAAGATTAAGCACAATCAAACAGGATTACATAAAATCGGTATTAATTTCGCCTTTTCTATAACCGCGGGCTTGTAATAACTTTTTACGATTTTGAAAATTAGAGCAATATTTCTTGACGATACCCTTTCAAAAGTCGTTAAAAGAATATTAGTGGAGGGTACTTTAATACTTTTAACATGATTGCTTTTTTAAGTAATGAAATGTGATATGAGTTTTATATTGATTTTATCATTATACATTATGAGGTTTTTACTTTTACTTTAAAAAGAACTAGACGAGCGTTCGTTTTATCAGTACCTAGATTTCTACGAATACATAAATCTGTCTGTGTGTAATGTGAAATTATATAATTTATATAACATACGTCGATTTCTTATTTGTTATTACAGATAGTAGCATTATGCGTAGGTACTATGTGAGTACACTATAAACCCTTTTAACTTCTATAAAGATTATACGTTTAGTCTCAACTATAAATTATCTCCCTGGGGATGTACCCGGGATCTCCTGTTGTCATGGTAACGCACACCTATATGCGTCTATACGCTATAACAAGAAAGTGAGAGGTGTTCATATGAAATAAATAAATTTGAAATAAGTAAATCTACACTAATCTTATCATTATTATCATGCTAAGACCAACAGGAGCGGAGCGCTGCGGATAAAACCACGGGGCACAACTAGTTTCAAATAAGTATGTATGTAATTTATTTAGACCGTCTTAAAAAGTGCAATGTTTCTTTTACCTGTTATATTACGTCATGATAAAAATAGAGATAAAAAAAAACTATTCAACGTTCTTTCCAAAGGTTCTTTCTTTGTAGGTAATAATCCCACACGTGTTGTGCATATTATTAAATAATTAAATATCTAATCAATACGTCCACCAAATTAAAGATTTTTTTTTTTCAAAATTTATTTCACAATGTTCAAAAATTAAGGATTATAGTTCATATAAAAACAGGAATAAGAAATTGCACAGTAAAAATAGTCACAACGCGTTGTAGAATATTACACAGAGACGTGTCCCGGTTATTTTTAACTTATTATCAAGCCTTATCTGGAAAATTACGGAAAAATAATTAAAATGTTACTCCTTTTTCTTTTGGGCCCTTTGTTTTATCAAAGTTTTAATTTAATGCTTGATTTGTAATTAAAGAGCGAAGCTAAGAAAAAAAGATGCAGAAGAGAAATTAGAAGATTGAAATTACTAGGTTTGGGCTGTATTGTGTCTGTTCGTTTGTATGTATGTTATGTATAAGTTAATTGTTAGTATTTCCTTGTGTTTGATTTTACGCGAGTATTGTAGTATTATAAATTATTACATTTGGATTGTCTCAGTCTCCCCGTGATCATGCTCGCTGCAAAGTATGCGAACCGTCGGGAAAAATGTAATGAACAAATGAATAATATAATTATGTACTTTACAATTTTTAATTCTAAAACATACAGTTCTTGCGAATGTGCTCTCCTTCTTTACAATTGTAAATTTATGTATGCGAGGTATTTTGTGATTGATTTTCTGTCCGTACCTATTCAAAAGTTATAGGGATATTCCTATACATTGCTTATTGTTTACAAAAAACTTTTACACTTTATAGCCAAATAACTAACTCTTATGCCAAAACAAAATATAAAATCCTTCAATCTTCGTACAAACCTGTCGCCCTAGTCCCTGATAAGTTCTTTCCATATGTACCGGACCGTATACTAGATACCTCTTATCAAGAGCAATTAAACAAAACTTCATAAAACTCCGAACTAGAACTAGAAACATCAATAGGCTGTCCAGCCCCGCTGGCGCCAAGTATATCGATCATTCAGTAATTACCTCGCCCCAGCGGCTTATATTGTTTGCGACAAACATAATTATGTGGTCCCTTGTATGACCACTAAATAACCGGAATTTCTTTGCTTCTACGTATGTAAGCGCGTGAATGTAGTAATTAGATACGGAATTTAATATATATCTATGTTATTATAAAGCTGAAGAGTTCGTTTGAACGCGCTTATTCTAGGGTCCGATTTCAAAAATTGTTTCACTGTTAGATAGTCCTACTTTTGAGGAAGGCTATAGGCTATATGTATCATCACGCTTAGACCAATAGGAGCCGGGCGGGTAAAACCGCGGAGCTCAGATAGTTTAATAACTTAAGGTTAAGATAACGTAAAATCATAGATAGCTGTCTGCTGTAGGTATTTTTTTTTTTTTTTTTTTTACCTAAAATAATGAACCTAAGGTATCATTATTGAAAATTACGATCTAGCCCTTTACTATAGGCTAATGAGTAATATAAATCTAACTTAATTTGCTAGGTATAGTATGTCTAAGAATGTGTCCATTAACACTTTTCTTAATGTCTCTATTTAAGGCGAAGACACTTTGTTCATGTGTTCTTTATGAATAGCACTCACTATATTACACTGACACTTCACTAAACTAACTCAAAAGGTTTTGTCCTTTTTAGTCTTCTCACTATGTCCGTGTTGTCAAGGAGCTGGATAGCCTCGACGTTCACATGATGGTGAAGTCTGCGTTCGTGAGCTTCGGCGTTTTTTTTAATTATGTCCGTGACGAGATCTACTTTAAGGTCCCGATGTAGGTCGTCATTTCTAATGTACCAGGGAGCATTCACGATCTCTCTCAGCACTTTATTTTGGAATCGTTGTATGATAGTGATATTACTTTGTTTGGTACAGCCCCAGAGCTGACTACCATAAGTCCACAAAGGCATAAGGACTTGTTTATACAAGAGTAATTTGTTTTGCTTTGAAAGTGTAGAATGCTTGCCAATTAGCCAGTACATAGCCTTATAGCGAAGCTCTAGCTCCTCGCGTTTCTTTTTGACATGAGCCTTCCAGCGAAGCTTTGCGTCTAGAGTCATACCCAGGTATTTCGCTGTATTTTGATAAGGTATTACATGATTATTTATGTATACCGGATGATAATTTGGCTTTTTGTTTGTGAAGTCTATGTGAATAGATTTAGACTCATTGAGTTTTACTCTCCATTTTTTCGTCCAGTCAAAGATCGTATTAACAGCTGTCTGAACTTTTTCTACTGCTTCTTCATGAGTGTCACCTGTAGCCATTATAGCTGTGTCATCCGCAAATGTTGCAATGGTGTTGTTCTCTAACTCAGGAATATCGCAAGTGTACAACAAGTACAGAATAGGACCCAGGACACTTCCTTGCGGTACTCCAGCTTTTATAGGCTTAAGCTCTGAATATGCATCATCTTGTCTTACTCTAAACATACGTTGTGATAAGTAAGACTCTAAGATGTCAGCAAACTGTTTTGGGAGCATATTTCTTAGTTTGTATATAAGCCCTTCGTGCCATACTTTATCAAATGCTTGCGCCACATCCAAAAATACCGTGGAGCAAACTTTTCTTTCTTCTAGAGCCTTTTCAATTATATTGGTTATCCTATGTACTTGATCTATTGTAGAATGGCGTTCTCTGAATCCAAATTGGTACTCAGGAATTAAGTTTCTTTCCTCGATTATGGGTTTTAACCGTTTCAAGAAAAGTTTTTCAAATAATTTTGACATGATCGGCAGCAGAGAGATCGGCCGGTATGAAGTAGTCTCATGTGGCGGTTTACCAGGTTTTGGTATCATTATAACTTCGGCTATTTTCCACACATCAGGCACACACTTAAGAGCGCATATTCTATTTAACGCAAGTCAAAAACTCCGCGATCTATTACGATAGATCGCGGCTTGCGCTATCCTTTTACTATGAACAGCATAGGTCCGCAGGAGAGCGCCGAGCAACATGTCCTCTCTCTGGAAAGGCTCGCTGCCGACTGATTTTAATCGGGTCGCGCGCAGTGTTTTATAGTACTTTAAAAAAAATTGTAGAAAAATAATAGAGGTACCTTAGTTGATTTTTTAAATTTTATCTTATAAGTAAGACATTCTTTTATTGCAATATGTATAAATTATATTCAATAAAGTCAAATATCTTGGTGAAAATAATCATTTTGTCGACTATAATTTCTAAAAAAATTCACATTGTTCGGATTTTAATTTCGTAAGTTAGGAGTCCAAATTAAAAAAATCTTTTAACTAACTATTTTAATAAGGATTTTTGCAGTTAGTTAAAAATAATTGTGTGCTAGATCTGTCAGCAATTTCAGATATTTTTAGCTTCGAAATTGACACTAAAAGTGAAATCAAGTAATCATCGGCTCAGTTATCTTGATGGTATTCAGAAATACTGTATTAATTGAAAAAAACTCTTAACTAACTACATAGACAATAAAATTTCCTAAAATTATTAGTAATTCATATGTTTGTAAGATAAGTGGTTGATGGACAATCTGGTTTGAAAAATCACATATTTGAGCCAAACAGCGCACGGACCGCGTACACGGCCTTAAGCCTAAAGGTAGCATTAATGATTGTAGTTAGTTTGACAATAGCCTTCCGCGGAAGGTTTCTAAGGATTTCTCCAGTAATGAGATCATAGCCAGGTGTTTTCTTTCGGCTAAGTCGTTTAATTTCACTGGATACTTCTCTTGGAGTGACTAGTCTTATTTCTAGCTCATCATTTGCTGTTTCTTCTACTAAAGTGAAGTGTTCATTCTCTTCATTGGGTTTGAAAATTTGCTCCAGATGTTGTGCAAATCTTGCTGCTTTTTGCTCGTTGCTGATTGCCCACCTCCCATTCACATCTTTGATTGGTGGGATATGCGTCATTGGTTTTTTTGAACTTTTTGTGGTTTTCCAAAGGGAGTAATCTGTTGTACGATCACTAGTTAGATGACTAAGGAAGGTATCCATTGATTCATCTTGAAACTTTTGAATTGTTCTTTTCAGTCTTTTAGTAAGATTATTAAGTACTGTTTTATCATGTGGAAATCTCGTATGATGCCATATCTGTCTTTGTTGTCTTTTTTTGGCTATAAGATTTATTATTTCTGGCGGATAATTATTGGATCTTTTGCTTTTTCTAACAGTAGGTGTATTATTCCAAGCGCTTTTCTGTATATCAACAATAAATTTTCTGATTTCATGCTCCAGATCTTCCTCGCATTTTAGAGGAATTTTTAATTCTATCACAGATTCCAAGTCCTTTTTGAAGCTTTCCCAATTAGTATATTTATTTACTAAAGTAGGATGACTTTCCCTCATTATTATGCTCTCACTTATAGTTAGTATGATAGGCGAGTGGTCTGAGCTCATGTCATAACCTTCCTCAATGTGGAGAAAATTTTGTGATATATTTTTATAAATAAAAAAGTCAATTAAGTCTGGTTTTTTCTGTCGGTCGGTTGGCCAATAGGTTGGTTTACCCGTTGATAAAGTTTTACATTGCGTGTCTCTAATAGCACATAGTAACTCTCTTCCTTTGGTTGTGGTCAGTCTTGAACCCCAGTATACGTTTTTAGCATTAAAATCACCTCCTAATATAAATCTGTTTCCAAGATCGTGTAGAAGGCTTTTGTAATGATCTGCTTTCAAGGAATACCTTGGTGGACAGTATATGGATGAAATGGTTATAGGACAATGCTTAGTTTTTACACTGACCGCCACTGCTTGTATTTCTTCTTTTTCGTATTTATTTACTTCATAATGGTAGATAAAATTAAGATAGGTGATGAAAATTAAGATAAGATAGGTGTATGCTGTAGGTATGATAAAATTAAGATAACCGTTTGTCAGAAATACGCAGAATACGGATAATATGAAATAAACGAGCTACATTATTTTCGCTTTTACTGGCATCCTTATTTAATTTACAGGATTTGCTATATGTTATATTACAATTATTTTTTAATTTTGAGTAGGTATTTATAAATCTTTGTGTATTTTATCAATCACTAAATGCGAGAATAATTTGCCGTTTCGTAGGTTTACCTACCTACATACAGCTTTTATAAGAGAATCAGTCATAACTCATAACCCTGTCTGATACAGGGCAATACCCGTATTTATGCTGAGCTAGAATATTCACGACTGAACCCAATCGTATTGTATATATCTGTTTGTTTGTATTTTGTGATGTATCATTATTACTTTGTTCTAAAACGAATGTAGTATCCATATACCTAACATTTTATGAACATGTGTCTTATTATTACGATCACTAGTACGTAAGTACATTACATACGGTGGCCTGGAAGAGATCGCTACCTAGCGATAAGGCCACCGTTTGTACACATTATTTCCTATTAGCTGTACTTTATGTGTCTCTATTTCTTTTGTGTGTGCAATAAATAATAAAATAAAATAAATAAATAAGTATCACAATACTCCTCTTTTGATTTAACTTGCTACGATAATACCACAAGCCTTTATGGTACCTAAAAAATAAAATAAAAATGTAAACCAATTTTTCTGAGTTATCTGTTATATTTCATCTCAAGATTATTTATTAGTTTTTTTCATCAATAATATACATATATTCATTTAATGACGATAACATAAAAAATATTAATCCTCAAAATATGTTATTGGTTCTATTGATTTTATCATCTTGTACAATACTAGGACCCCATAAGTTTATGGCATAATAACTTTTTCCTTCGCCTCTATTTATGCTATGCTAATAGCTAAAATATAATATGGAAAATAGGTCAGAGGTGTGATAATAAACTCATAGGGTCGTTTAGCTATTTTACTAGGCGTATTATAACTTTTAATACAGTAAACGATATAAAAAGTTGGGTTTAAGTTTGCTTATACCAAGTTGTTATAGTAAATTTCTAGGAAAGGGAACTAAATATAAATAATTAATAAATATTTCACGACAATTTTCACACACGGCACGATCTGATCCCATACTAAGCTTTCGCTTGTGTTATGGAAACCAGATGGCTGATTAACATATTATATAATTTTAAATAATTACTTATATAGATAATTAACACCCAGACAAAGAGCAAACATCTATGTTCATCACACAAATATTTGCCCCGGGTGGGAATCAAAACTACTATTTATTCATTAGCTGGGTCCACACCGGCCGATCCACCGCGATCCGATCGCGCGCGGCAGGCGCGCGATCCAAAGATGCGGGCGGTGTGGACGTGCCGCGCGCGATCCATGCACGCGTTTTGCCGCGCGCGATCCCTACCTCGTGCGATCCGTTAGCGGGCGGTTTTTGTACCCGCTTCAAAGGTGCCTCAGTTGCGTGATGCGCGCGGTGTGGACTGTTGTGTTGGATCGCGCGATCCACCTCACCATGGACATCTCAGAAAGTCGAATATCTCAAATTGAATAGCATTCATTCTTGCAAAATTGTGTTCCACTTCATCTGAAACTAACTCTGCGTACAGCTGAGTCCCAGATTCCAATCGATTTTTGTAAAGTTGTTTCACCTAAAACCGTCGATTTCTTTTTTTTTTATTTTTTGCGCAAACATTTCAGTATAATAAAAGTTACTGCTGCAACGGCAAGACGCCGCCGTTGTACGTGTGACTCCATATCGTACAAGAGTTAGACTGGCTGAATCACGGATCGCCTTAGGATCACTTGGAGCGCATATTTTGGATCGCAAGTTTTTAAAGTGGATCGGCCTAACATGATCCACGATCCATGCTCCGCGATCCTGGATCGCGGATCGCGGGATCACTGGATCGGCCGGTGTGGACCCAGCTATTTTCTAAGCAAAATACTATTTTTAACATAATACATATTTTCTAAGTCAATCTAAAATCACAACCAGTTTTGTATAAACTAAAGTAACTTTCATATAATATTCTATGTATAATTGAGAGGTATTTTATAATAATAGGTAGAAGCATAGCAAAAATCTGTCTTGGGACCTTTTGGAATGACAAGTAGCTCTACATATTATTTTATGTCTGTCTGTTTTAATTACAAAATATAATAACAAAATGAGCATGTTTTTGACAGAGCTTCTGAAAAATGAATTAAATCTAAGCTAATGCCCAAGTTAAGGTAGCAATTCGCTAATTAGATAGCATGGGTCCGGGCGTGTAAAGTGTAGCTTAAGTTATAAGTAAATAGCGTTTTGAAGATTACACTTAATATTATGTTTGTACATTATGTTTTTATTATATTGTATGCATAAGATTTATATCTTTTATCATTGATTATTCAATGGTTGTATTAAAACTTTGAATCATGTTTTATATAGGTTTTTTGGAGATACCTAATTGAAAACAGGTTTTGTAAAGACATATTTTTTGGAGATGATGTATTAAGTCGGTTAAATATAAGTTACCAATTGTGTATTAAGTATATCAACTATTATCTGTATTATATCAGAATTCGCATTGATTTGTTCAATGATTGACCTGAATAAAAATAGAAACTTTCACACATTGAAAATTTCATGAAAGTCATTTTACTATAGAAGAAACTAAACGGGGAAAGCCGAGCATAGAGCTAGTAAGAAATTACAAGGATAATTTACTGAACTTGCTACTACTTCCATGATGTATTTAAATAATGGCTAATCAAAAAAATCAGCAACAACATAATACTTAAATTACTATAAAGTCGCTTTTCCCTTGTACCATATTATTACCACCCATTTGCGACGCGAAACTTTTGTACGACCGTAATGTCCTTGGCTGTTTCTCATATATTATAACCGCTATGTATGAATCATCGTACATAATATATTACAGTTTGACATTATTATATATAATGTACGAGTTTCTACGACATTACCTTAGTCGAGCCTAAGTCATATATTATGACTGTACTCTTAACTGTACTTACATACATTTTCATGTCAAAATCGATAGAGTTTGTCACAATTTTCATTTGGAGATGGAAACGTAGGTTTCAAAGGACTTTCACATCTTTATAGTTATGTCTTTGTAGTAATTATTTATCACTTAAACTAACAGATAAGTTAGACATTTTACCAGTAAGTTGAAACCGGCCGATGTAATATGGAATTTACGTGAGTAAAGCCGCAGGCGGGATTCTAGTTAAGTTATAGGTTTAGGTGTAGGTATAAGTGTCACGTCGTGTTCATTTATTTATCAAATTTATGGAAGGAGTAAGTGCATTTTGCTACTTATAACTTCACACGATTTATCTAATGACTAATTTTTGTTAGAAATTCGTTTGACTCATATCATACAATGAATACACATTGTGAAGAAATAAACAATACCTACAAAGTATTTCTTAGAGCATAGTAAAGCAAAGTACACATAGTAATTCTAAGCGATTAGAATTGCTTTGCTTACTGCTAGTCATTTATTATTTCCATTTGTATACAAACAACAAAATAACTCAAACATAAAATATGCTACGGATTGGGAACCTCTGTCTATTCAAGGGGATCCCGCGTCAGTGAAAAATTCTTATAAAATGTCGTTAAGTGCATTTTTTTCATTCATTAATAACTTCATTCAAAAGTTCCCCGTAAAAGGAAACAAAAGGTAAAGATAGTATCGTAATAATTACGCGGAAGGGTGGAAGAAATTCGCGTGTTATTTTACGCGACGCCGTCTATTAGATTGAACGAGTTCTTTGAAACGATTGCAACTTGCAACTGTATATAGCATGACCTTTGTATAATCGGCTTATGGCAAACAGTTCTATTTTAATGAATACACGTGTAGGTTTATGCCTAGCTTTGTTACCGCTTTTATTAAAACTTCTTCAACTTTTATGTACAATAGAATAAAGGAAAGCTTTTCCACGCAACGATTTAACGAAGACAAGATATTTTTGTTAGATATTTCTTGGCTCCTTTTTAAGTTTGTGCTTAGATAAAATAAAGATTATGTTATCCATTATATATTTTGCCTTTTCAAACTTTGTACGTAAATGGTTACTGCCATAAAATATTTGAGACGTTTACATTTTCCTGTCAATAAGATTATCCATATAAACATATCGAATTATACATTTATTTATTATGTTTTAGAGTAGGTAATATGCGGTTATACAATACGTAAATAATATCTCTAACTGCTTATTTCAATAGAGCTCTCACCTTTAAAATTACACTTTTCCTTTCCTAGTATGTATGTACTGATGCAATAATTTTTTATACAACAAAAAAAAACAGAGTTAGATCATTGCAAATTGAAAACGATCGCTATTGAATTATCCTGTTAATATTTATTTTTGATTTTAACTGACACGTTAATACAATTTGACCGGAATATATAAATAAAAATGCAAAATTTTGAATACAGGTCAGCGTGGGCATTCCCGCAGTGTACGTATTATTGAAACAATTCAATTTGTTGAGGCTACGTCAATATTTATCATACGTATAGTTATTATACTGTATGTTTTTGTTACAAATAGGTTAAACTATGGATAAATAACTAAATATAACTTTAATGGCCTGGATTAGTATCTGATTTAGTTCATGTTTTATTGTTGGTATAAATTTTACAGAAACTTATGGAACAGTCCTTAGTATTTGAACTATCAATTGGAAAAGTCACTTCCATACCTACACACGAATTAAAAGTAATTTTAACCAAATAAAACAATTTTATAGAATTTACATTAATATTAACTAAACTACTTTCCTGTCCTGTACGTATCAAGTAATTCTTTAATTGTAAAGTATTCGTAAAATTTTAAATATAAGATTTAGAGTAAATAATATTTTCAGTACTTGCTTTGAATTGAATTTATCTTCATTAAGTCCGTCTCTCTCTGTGCATTTTAAAATATCGCTAGTTCGTGACAATTTAAATTTGAAAGGTTACTTATTTTGTATATTCGAGCAGTTCTGAGGAATTGCTTGTATCTATCAGATTTTCTGTTTTTGCTTTAACTGCACTTTATTGGTGTTGAAGTAATGTAATCTAGTATAAGTAATTTTTAAATTTAAACATTTATTTATTCACATAAGTAATTTTTAAATTTAAACATTTATTTATTCACATAAGTAATTTTTAAATTTAAACATTTATTTATTCACATAAGTAATTTTTAAATTTAAACATTTATTTATTCACATAAGTAATTTTTAAATTTAAACATTTATTTATTCACTTTGACTTCTTTTAGAACACTTCTTTTGATATAATCATCCAAATTTATAATTTAATATTTACGGACAATTTGCTATTGGTGATTCAATTGCATTGTTAGATTAAGAACAAGTATTAAGCGTAGTGTGACGTTTATTAAAATATACATAATATTTCATACTTTTATTTATGTTTATTTGAGGCTTTTTCGATTCCTTAAAAACAATTATTTCAATCGTATTTTTTAAGTAACAAATAAACACGGATCTTTGCATTGCATTCATGCATCAAGTTTTTGTATGTTTCACAGTCCAAACTTCACGTTCCATTTTCTCTGTCCCTTCAAAATTTAATTAAAGTTCACCAAATGTTTACATATGCCCTATGTCTTTGACACCCCGTCCCAACCAATTAGTGTAACGGCTCGGACAATTTTAATTCCATGCAAAGAAAACTCATTTACCTTGGAACTTCTGTGAATATATTAAAGATATGTGATATGTATTTTTGTTCGGTCATATGTTAATATGTTGCATTGTTACGTTATTTATTTTCAAATATATGAAATCGAATATAAATATGTTGTGGTTTAATTATATAAAAATCGTTCTCGTTTTACTTTTAGTTTCGTTTGACTTATTATATTTATTATTTATCTACGTGCTGTAATATAACAAAATTATAATAATTGTCAAATACATTATACCTAAATTAGCATAGTTATCTATTGAATCCTATGTATCTAAATAAAATTACTTTTATAATAGTTGTAATGAGTGAAAATTTAATAAGAGCACGACTAATCCTTGAATAATGGCTTCCACGCTTGCAAAACACAACCTATTTTACATCTCTTGTTTCCTTTCTTCACACAGACACACATGTACATATCTACTGTTTCGTTACTGCACACAGACACACACATTACAATTAAAACATTCAAAAACGTTATCTAAGCGTATGATATGAGTGAAAGTTTGCAAAATTTATGAAGTCGTAAAATGACGGCCCTTGTGACCTTTGACCGCTGGAATTTAAAAGCTTTGTAACGTATGCGTACATTTGCCTGGCTTAATCCGAGATACAGGATTATATATAACTTTGTGTTATGTTAATTTACACTTGAATAAGTTTATAGTTAACGCAGCGTGCTCTTAAAAGTTAGGGTGGTATACAACGTCAGTACTTTATTCATTTGTAATGGTTTTGAAGTTTTGTTACGTTTAACGAGGTATATGTTTAGAATTTAAATTTAATACCTAAATTGTGCTTGTTTTAAATCAGTTAACAGTAATTCTTAATTCTTAACAGAAAATCCGGTATTGTTAACTTATTTAAATATACCTACTTTGTATAAATGTGCATGTGTATGATTTTGTTGTGTCATTTGGTCACATAACAAATACAAATGTTTATGTAATATACGACTACAATATACTTTTTTCTTAATAAATCGAACTTATATTCTTACGATATAGTTAATCCATAATAAAACAGCGCTATTACTGATACTTTAATACGCAGACATATTTTTCTTTCCCTCAGAATTTAGGTAAATTGTGTACCAAAGGCATAACGAAGGAGCGAGGTCTCAAGGGTTATATGCGAGCTGAGTATTAACAATGAAAGCGCTTTGTACTGAATTTTTAATAAGTCATTTAACTGTTAAGAAAGCTTTACTTTTGTTCCTTATTGGCTATTAAAAGTTTTAACGACGTCAACTCAAGACCTTTGGCAATCAATACTATTGTAAGACTTTGATGTTATTTTTAACTCACGAATGTAAATTGTACATACCTAATTATAACTTAAATACGATAATTTACTTTATAAGTGCGTAATTGTGTATCTATATATATATATAATATATAAAAATGAAACCCGTTTTCCTTGGTCACGGCCGCGGCATCATTGAACGGGTGGTCCGATTTCGATAATTCTTTTTTTATTATATTCCTTGAAGTACGAGGATGGTTCTTATGTAGAGAAAAACGTAAAACGTAAACTTTATTAAATATTTTAAATATGAAGATTTAAAATATTTAATAAAGTCCTTAATGCCTTGCTACAACTGTGCTACAACTTTATGATAATAGGTACCTACTTACGCAATTTTTTTTTAATGCCAAATGATGAATAATTGAGTTTATGTTTTTTGCTTCACTTATAACATATAATTTGTTTCAAATTAAACCCCTATTTTCCTAGCATACAATAAGTTTAATAATTTTATTTTAATCTTATAATTATCATCCAGGTAAAACAATGAAAAATAATAAATATTCGAGGCAAGTTGGTCGATGGTTCGTTTCCTTAAGAGTAATGCGAAGGAATTTATTTTGTTTTAGCGCCTAATGAGTCGCGAAATAAGATCATATTTTATCGAGTTAAATCATTTCATAAAATCCATGCTTTAATAACGTGATTAAAACTTTTTTAGCGTTTTATTTGTTTCTTAAATAAACCACGCCTATTAGGGATGTTATCTTATATATAAAATTCTCGTGTCACAATGTTAGTCTGCATACTCCTCCGAAACGGGTGGACCGATTCTCATGAAATTTTCTGTGCATATCGGGTAAGTCTGAGAATCGGCCAACATCTATTTTTCATATGTACCACGGGCGAAGCCGGGGCGGACCGCTAGTAACTTTATAGATATGTTTATAGGTATGTTTTTGTGGTTGGTTCTTACTGGCAATTTAGATACCGGAGATCAAGGACCGTTTTCAGGGTTTTTTTAATGTTTGACAGTTTTATAATAGACACTTTCTAATAAAAATAAGTAGAAAAATTCAAACCTGTATATGGTAGATTTTTTATATGGGCCTTAAAGGAAAACACACACTGACACACGCCTCAACCACTATGTAGTATGTACCACAATACCGAGAGTATTAATCCTGCGAAATAATTAATTCTTACAAAATTACGATATTAAAATTTCATTTTTCATAGATACATTAACAGATTTACAAAAATTTTACCCCAATGTCAACAATGTAAAGGTAAAAAGCTTTACAAATTGGCCCTAACTTTCACTCAAACATAAAAGTTCCATCTTAACAAGATTACATGCAGGAAATTTTCTTGTGTGTGTGGTAGAAGTGCATTGTAGGGCATTCGCGTTAGTGATGTTCTTTTTTATCGATAGTGGACATGTTTTATCGATATAACACATTTTGAATTTATCGATAATAGGGAATGCAATCCCGACTCGAGATTGCAAATTCGGGATCCCGCGGGATTAGAAATATCAATCCCGCGGGATCCCGGAATTTTCGGGATCCCGTTTAATTTAAAAAAAAAAGACTACCTGAGCATACAAAGGGACATAGTAACAGAAAAAGCGACTTTGTTTTTTTATACTATGTAGTGATGATAGTGATTTAAATGTTTTGAAATTATCAAAATAGTTTCTTTTTGGGTATTTTTCATCCTAACATTCTACATATAAAAAAAGACGAGTTGCACTCCGGGAGTGCCGGCAGAAGTGAAAACGTGATTATTAACGTTCAGCATGTTTGATATTTTGGAATGGTATCCGTCTTACGCATGGAATACTTATAAGGGCTAAAAAAAAAGACGGGTTGCACTCCGGGAGTGCCGGCAGAAATGAAAACTTGATTATTAACGTTCAGCATGTTTGATATTTTAGAATGGTATCCGTCTCCGTCTTACGCATGGAATATAAGGGCTAAAAAAAATCCGTCTTACGCTTTTTCGATCAGGCCACGTGTCCTAACGCGAGTTTAAGATTTTATACCTAACGCCGCTAAAGAAGTTTTCACTTCAAAAATCCGTCTTACGCTTTTTCGATCAGGCCACGTGTCCTGAGTCCTGACGCGAGTTTAAGATTTTATACCCAACGCCGCTAAAGAAGTTTTCACTTCAAAAAATGTTGAATTCAGACTGAAAAAGCTAATAACTGCTTGTTTGTGATAGTGAGGTTAACTAAAATAACATATTACTCGAAAGAAAATAAAAACCTTTATTCATTAATCTTACCAACTAAATAATAATCAGGTTGTAAGGAAATTAACGTAGGTAAATTAGGTAATCAAAACAATAAGCTTATTTCAAGGGAATTAGGAAAAAGAGTGATTTTGAAAATGACTCCTTAAAAAACAAAGGGTATTAATAGTTTCATCTGCTAAACGGCATCTAATGTCCGTTTCAATGCACCCCGCTGCTGAGAATGCCCTCTCCGTCTCAACGCAGGTTGGCAACAGCCAGCGTGGCGATGGCGAAGCAATTATATGCAATCTGCAAAAAATCGCCCCCTTGTTCCTCCACATTCAAACAAATCCATTTCTTTTTTAATGGTAGATTCTAATTTGTCTAAGCTCGTGGACGTGGATATACGTGCAAAATGACTTTTAGAAGCTCGCAGAGTTTCTTCAAATTCCTCTTGAAGCGATTTATTAGTTTGCCCAATCCCGTCAATCTCGAACGGGATCTCGTCATATGATACGTCGGGATTGATCCCGAAAAATTACACGAGATCTCGCGAGATCGGGATCCCGCGGGATCGGGATTGCATTCCCTAATCGATAATGCATAGATTTAGATTTTTTTCAGTATGTTCAATGTTGTGTTTTATTGATTTAAAAATGTTTCTATTAAAAAAATCAATAATGACATAACATAAAATTGTTTTGTGTGTGTGTTTTTTTTGTACTTTTTACCATGTCTGTCTGCAAGCTCATTTTACCGTAGAAAAATATTTTTGAAATTCTTTCATGTTTGTAATATTTTCATAGATTTAATCGCCTTCTGTTTACAGAATCGCACATATTGCATTGTAAACGGAAACTCGCGATTTTAATAAACAAATAGCATTTACTTAATCCAACCACAATTACATTCGACTCAATTATCCACAATCTGAATAAACGAATACGATAATAATAAAAACACAGTAAACATCGCATTTGCTATTAAAAACTTTTCAACAGCAGTGCAATTAGCAGGCACGAATAAATTATGAGACTAGTGTCTTAGAAAGTATTTAGTTGAAGTTAATTGTCTAGTTGGCAAGTTAGGTGTGAAAGGGATAAAAAACATACAGGCGTCATTCAAGGTCATATTTTCTTGTTACAAGTTAATGTTCATACTGAAATCTCCAGTGTATTAGATATAAGCTTCTTGGGGACAGATTATTTTACTATGTAGTGACTATAGACTTGATTATTTTATACTATGTAGTGAATTTATTCGTATTATCAAACCTAAAGCGACGCTACAAAAAATGCCTTAGAACTATTATTAAATACATCGTAGAGACTAGGAACATCCCTAGTCTTTAAGTGTACTCCAGTGGAGCCTACGTTTCATTTGTCCAAGTCCACCTGAATTGTCCCAGTCCCGTTCGTTGGCCTGGGCTTATCTTCGTTTAATTTATATCAAATTTATGCAAAAGCCCTTTGAACGAGTGATTGCTGGTTGTAGGTACCTGAGGCGCAATCTTGGTAAGATGTCTTGGTTTGGTTTTATATGAATTGCTCTGTCGTTTTGTTAAATAAGACTTAGACTCAAACTCAAACATTTATTTATTCAATCAGACTTCTTCTGGAAGCACTTTTGAATCGTCGTTACATATTTTTTACATTTACCACCGATTCGGAAAGCAGTAAACAAACGTATCTACATGTAATATTAAAACACCAATAGCCATTTCTTATTCCTTAAACAGCGATTTTGCTCAGCAATCTATTGTTGGATCTCTTTTTCTATTTAGAAAATAAAAAAGAGAGTATATGAAACTGTACTTTTATCTTGACGTACATAAACAATACGTACATAAAATTTATGCATTTCATGATAATATTATCATTTATTTACCAAACCATTTAACAAAAAATTGGACTATAAAATTAGATTTAAATCTATAAAGCTGAAGAGTTTGTTTGTTTGTTTGAACGCGCTAATCTCGGGAACTACTGGTCCGATTTGAAAAATTCTTTCGGTGTTAGATAGCCCATTTATCGAGGAAGGCTATAGGCTATATATCATCACGCTAAGACCAACAGGAGCGGAGCAATGCGGGTGAAACCGCGGGGAACAGAAATTTTATAAGCCCATTTAACTATAAAGCATTAAGCTGTTAACGATAATACTATCACCATACCATTAAAATATTCGAATAAAGGTTATATCGAGATATGAATTTAACATTTTACGGACAAAATCATTCAATCGTTGGAAGTAATGATGATTACGACGATCGAAGTGCCCTTATAGCTAATTAATAAAATGTACCAGGGGTGAACGCAAACCATAAGAACTAGTAGAAAGTTGTAAAATATTAACAGAAATCTACTCTATGAAATTCTAGTGTAGCGGTGTTCGAAGTACTCATCCAGATCGGCTTGACCAATTCCCATGAAATTTTGTGTGTATGATAGGTCTGAGAATCGGATAACACATTTTTTTATACCTCTACGGACAAGAGTAAGGCAGTACAAAGTTTGCGGGACAGCTAGCTATATTATAAGTACAACAATAAAAACAAAGAAAAAAAACTGACATATTGTTTCAGCCGTGGATATCGATTCGCCGTTAGAAATATGATATTTTTAGCTCTAAAAAATCAGCAGAACCAAAAAATAACGCTTGGCTTTACCGATTTGTTTTTATTTGAAACATTTTCAGTGCGGTTGCGGTTTCCGTTTCAGCATCAGGATGTATTTTCAGGCTTTTAATGATTCGCTTAAAAGTTTGGTAATACTAAGGTTTTGTTTACATGGAGTTTTTCATGACAATTTAGCGTATTGTGTAAGGTGACATTGTTGATATTTTTTTGTTTACATATGAATAAACAAGTTAGTTAATGTCGATATTCATAAAAAACAACTATACAGAAAAATGTTGATATTAGAAAATATACCGTTAACTTACATATCATATGGTCCGGGAGCCAGCAGCAGATTTTATGACCAAGTTCCTCTCAAGCGGTAATTAGTAAAATGCATCAAAGTATAGTATTATGAAGCCTCGTGAACGTCAGCTGGAGCTCGGTTGGGGGGAAGAGCAGTTGTAGCCTCCCGTATCAGCTGACGGTTTTTCCACCAAGATACAGCCAGCTGACATATATATTTATCCACAGTTACATATAAGCTATCATCAGGTAAATTTTTGTTTGAGAGGAAATAACGGAAAATGAATTTTTCTTTAAATTTAACTTTCATGTTCGAGACACCAGCTGACGTATAATACACCATGTTGTAACCAGCTGACTATTTTTTTTCGTTGAGATATTGGGTTAGCTACAATTTGACAAATTTTTAGCTGAGAGGAAATGAATGAATGAATGTATTTTTTTTCCTATGTGCGTGGGAGGCTACAACCGCTCACCCCCCCAACCGAGCGCCAGCTGACGTTCACGAGGCTTTATAATACTATACTCTCATGCGTCTGACGAATTATCTCTTGAGAGGAAATAGTTAACCAAATTTGCACCTGGCTCCCTAACCAATAGGTTGTTTGTAATTATAACAAAAACACATAGGTGTAAACAGATTTAAATCAAACAGACAAAATAAAATATAATATGCCTATAATGAAACGAAGGCGGGTGGATCGTGTGAACATGGCCAGGCAAGCTTTAATTTGCCATTACTACCATCTTGTACCGCAACATAAAACCTAATTACTTTACATGTCCACAGCCGATTCTATTACGGTAATAGTTTGTAATTCCTGTTTATTACTTACGTCGCGACGCGACGTTGGACCTAGGTCATTAAATAGTGCCTGAAAAACCGTTTTAATTAAACCCATGTTACAGATAAGGATTTTAAATGCTTTTAAAAACGTCGAGTTAATGAATCGCTTTTTGATACTTATTTTTTATGGGCTAAAAACGTTTATCGGTACAATGACACCGATGTATTACTTTATCGATTTTCGTTTATTCTAAAATATTTAATATACTTGAGGCGATAAACCTTTTTCGAGACTAGGTAAATAGATAATTACTTTGAAAAACTTTATAGTTGTAGTAAATGACTTAGTTAAATCGTATGAAAATTATCTTAAAAATAACGAATCTTACTTCTAATGCCTATATAATTATCTATATTATAATGATATACCTATTACTAATCAAATATATTTTCAACTGTTTATTTAATTAGGCTTATAATTATCATCAATGAAAAGCTTTGTCATATTTATCACAACTATTATTACCTACATCTTAAAGTAATGATTGAAAACATCTTCTTCAGGATTTTAAAGTCGAAAGAAAACTAAAAAAAACGACTTCCTACAAAATCTACGTACATTTCTTAGAGACACAAGCTTAAGAGCCTCTTGAACTACTCCTAGCGAGGATACCAGGGCGTCTTAATTAGTGCACAATTTTACGTAACATAGTTTCATGGTTTTGTTTTGAGCTATATTTTTAATTAAACCTAATAGCACAGAATACTATGCATTTAACATTACACAAAAATGACATTTGGATACACAATAATCCATACTAATATTATAAATGCGAAAGTAACTCTGTCTGTCTGTCTGTTACTCAATCACGCCTAAACTACTGAATCAATTTTCATGAAATTTGGTATGGAGATATTTTGATACCCGAGAAAGGACATAGGCTACTTTTTATCCCGGGAAAATGACGCAATCCCGGAAATCCCACGGGAACGGGAATTATGCGGATTTTTCTATGACTGCGCAGGTGAAGCCGGGGGCGGAAACCTAGTTTTGTATAAAAATCTTATTATACCCTATAATAAATAGTAAAATTAATAAAATCCCGTAAAGTATTAAAAGTCCGATAGGAAACTACAATCAAAACTTTCAAACATATTTCTAATACCAAATGTATATAAAGTTTTACCCTTTTTCGCAAAAGGGTCCATAGTAAAAAGCCCCGTGTCCCCTAGAGGGAACTGCGTGTTTTTCCAATAATCTATTACAGCAATAAAACTATAAGTCGACTGATAAGTGAATTAACAAGTAACAACTTATGAGAATAATGTTATAGTTCTTAATTAAATTGGTATCACAGCCTGCCCTCTAAATTTGGGTAGATAATAATTATTATACATTTTGAGACATTGCGCTGTCTCACGGCTATTTACTAATGTTACTCAAAAGTTGTTATCTTTGTCATACTAAAATAAAGAAATGAATAGTATGCAGAAGGTATGCCTCCTTCTGTAATCCTTATTCATATGTTAATGCTGATATTATTACCAGACTTCTAAACTTACTATGTTATCACTCCATAATACACGGATATCACCAGAAGGAAGATACCCGGTCCTTTGGAAGGCTTACGTGGGGACACAGGTCCAACACGCAGAGGCCTATTATTATATGTGAAAATAGCAAAACTGTGTTATTTCTTACATTAAAATTAAAAAGTGGGATACAATGTATAACAATTATTATTTACGTACTACAAATACGTATAGTAATTTCACATTGCAATGTTTGATGCAACTAGCGCCATCTAGTTTTTAGCGTCAAAATTAAATTCTATGGAAGCTTTCATAGAAGCGCTTAAAAGTTTATTGCGTGCTGTTTGTAGTAAATGAAAATGTTTTATTTTATACTGTTGAATTTATGTTTGTTTATGTTTTCTTTATTTCTACAATTTTTATTCTTTCTAAATAAATTGTTGTTGTACCTAAACATGTGTTAATTTTAGTTATAAAATTTTACACTTTTTGTTAATCAGACTCAGAATATTATTACAGAAGATTTGTGTGTTAGTTTATTTATTTTATCAGCCCTTAAAAGCCGAATGGTTATGAATGTTTATTTATTACATTGATAGAAACCTGTCTTGATTAATAGTTTGCGATTTCCAATAAAACAATATTTTCTTAATTTCACAATATTACAATTGAATATGTACCATAAATGTAATAATATCCATACTATAAATATATTTAAGTATACACAA